>NC_069507.1:218973335-219273335 GCF_027579735.1 Bombina bombina
TGATAATTATTGTTTCTATTTCCCCCAGTGAGCCTGGCATGCATTCCATTAAATGCTGAACCTTTACACTCCTACATGCTGCACAGTGGTTTGCTGATCTCGAGAGGAGCTTGTATATATCTGTCCCTAATTGGCCACAGTAAAGGAAATATTAACAGCATTAAAGGGATTTTAAATTGTGCTCCTTTAGTAAAAATAAATATGTTAAGTCAAAGTAAACATTAAAAAAAATAAAAAAAATAACTTGCTTGTTTTCTTACAAAATGAGTGCATATAATTTCTCATTGTAGCTCTGCCTGCAGCTGGATAAGAGCACAGGCATTTTTGGAATTTAAGTTACATTCTGTCACTTCTGAGCATGAGCAAGCCAGGCACTTACTGTCTCTCTCTAGCATTATCCGAATAGTAAACCAGCTCAAGTTACTCTTGATCATTTATGACATAATGCTAGATAAGCTTCCTGTAGAAACCACAACCTCCTTTAAGGGCTATGAAAGGACATTGCACTTATGAAGTTAAAAAATAAATAAAAGGTAAAATCCTTTGCAATATGCACTAGTCATCATTTTAAATTACTTCTATTAAGCATAACCCACTGCTTAGTGATTATTATTTTTTATTACAACCATGGAACAAGCTGCTTAACCCTTTAAAAAGGTGTTTCTTCTGTTATGTGCGATCAGTCCACGGGTCATCATTACTTCTGGGATATAACTCCTCCCCAACAGGAAATGCAAGAGGATTCACCCAGCAGAGCTGATATAGCTCCTCCCCTCTACGTCAGTCCCAGTCATTCTCTTGCACCCAACGACTAGATAGGATGTGTGAGAGGACTATGGTGATTATACTTAGTTTTTATGACTTCAATCAAAAGTTTGTTATTTTACAATAGCACCGGAGCGTGTTATTACTTCTCTGGCAGAGTTTGAAGAAGAATCTACCAGAGTTTTTTACTATGATTTTAACCGGAGTAGTTAAGATCATATTGCTGTTCTCGGCCATCTGAGGGAGGTAAAGGCTTCAGATCAGGGGACAGCGGGCAGATGAATCTGCATTGAGGTATGTAGCAGTTTTTATTTTCTGAATGGAATTGATGAAAAAATCCTGCTATACCGTTATAATGACATGTATGTATACACTTCAGTATTCTGGGAATGGTTTTTCACCGGAACTACTCTGTTAAAGGTCACTAATCCTTTTAATAAATATTGTCATGTTAAACGTTTTTGCTGGAATGTAGAATCGTTTACATTGCTGAGGTACTGAGTAAATAAATGTTTGGGCATTATTTTCCACTTGGCAGTTGTCTGCTTTAAATTGTGACAGTTTCGTTTCTCCTCACTGCTGTGTGTGAGAGGGAGGGGCCGTTTTTGGCGCTCTTTTGCTACGCATCAAAAAATTCCAGTCAGCTACTATTATATTTCCTGCATGATCCGGTTCACTGACAGATCTCAGGGGTCTTCAAACTTCTTTGAAGGGAGGTACATTCTCTCAGCAGAGCTGTGAGAATTTTTATTGACTGTGAATAAAAACGTTACTCTATAATTTTTTATGTCAAATTTAGTTATTTACTAATGGGAACAAACCTTTGCTAAAAGTTGTGTTATTTTAAACTTGATGCTATAACTATTTCAGTTCATTATCTCAACTGTCATTTAATCGTTTAAGTACCTCTTTGAGGCACAGTACGTTTTTGTTAAAAAAGATTATAACCAGGTTGCAAGTTATTGCTAGTGTGTTAAACATGTCTGACTCAGAGAATGATATCTGTGTCATTTGTTCCAATGCCAAGGTGGAGCCCAATAGAAATTTATGTACTAACTGTATTGATGCTACTTTAAATAAAAGTCAATCTGTACAATGTGAACAAATTTCACCAAACTGCGAGGGGAGAGTTATGCCGACTAACTCGCCTCACGCGGCAGTACCTGCATCTCCCGCCCGGGAGGTGCGTGATATTATGGCGCCTAATACATCTGGGCGGCCATTACAGATAACATTACATGATATGGCTACTGTTATGACTGAAGTTTTGTCTAAATTACCAGAACTAAGAGGCAAGCGTGATCACTCTGGGGTGAGAACAGAGTGCGCTGACAATACTAGGGCCATGTCTGATACTGCGTCACAGCTTGCAGAGCATGAGGACGGAGAGCTTCATTCTGTGGGTGACGGTTCTGATCCAAACAGATTGGATTCAGATATTTCAAATTTTAAATTTAAATTGGAGAACCTCCGTGCATTACTAGGGGAGGTCTTAGCAGCTCTCAATGATTGTAACACCATTGCAATACCAGAGAAAATGTGTAGGTTGGATAAATACTTTGCGGTACCGGCGAGTACTGACGTTTTTCCTATACCTAAGAGATTAACTGAAATTGTTACTAAGGAGTGGGATAGACCCGGTGTGCCGTTCTCACCCCCTCCAATATTTAGAAAGATGTTTCCAATAGACGCCACTACTCGGGACTTATGGCAAACGGTCCCTAAGGTGGAGGGAGCAGTTTCTACTTTAGCTAAGCGTACCACTATCCCGGTGGAGGATAGCTGTGCTTTTTCAGATCCAATGGATAAAAAATTAGAGGGTTACCTTAAGAAAATGTTTGTTCAACAAGGTTTTATATTGCAACCCCTTGCATGTATCGCGCCGATTACGGCTGCGGCAGCATTTTGGATTGAGTCTCTGGAAGAGAACCTTAGTTCATCTACGCTAGACGACATTATGGACAGGCTTAGAGTCCTTAAACTAGCCAATTCATTCATTTCGGAGGCCGTAGTACATTTAACCAAACTTACGGCTAAGAACTCTGGATTCGCCATACAGGCACGTAGAGCACTGTGGCTAAAATCCTGGTCAGCTGATGTTACTTCTAAGTCTAAATTACTTAATATACCTTTCAAGGGGCAGTCTTTATTTGGGCCCGGGTTGAAAGAAATTATCGCTGACATTACAGGAGGTAAGGGCCACGCCCTACCTCAAGACAAAGCCAAAGCTAAGGCTAGACAGTCTAATTTTCGTCCCTTTCGGAATTTCAAACCTGGAGCAGCGTCAACCTCCACTGCACCAAAACAGGAAGGAGCTGTTGCTCGTTACAGGCAAGGCTGGAAACCTAACCAGTCCTGGAATAAGGGCAAACAGGCCAGGAAACCTGCTGCTGCCCCAAAGACAGCATGAACCGAGAGCCCCCGATCCGGGACCGGATCTAGTGGGGGGCAGACTTTCTCTCTTCGCTCAGGCCTGGGCAAGAGATGTTCAGGATCCCTGGGCGCTGGAGATCATATCTCA
Organism: Bombina bombina; assembly: GCF_027579735.1. Classification (NCBI taxonomy): domain Eukaryota; kingdom Metazoa; phylum Chordata; class Amphibia; order Anura; family Bombinatoridae; genus Bombina; species Bombina bombina. The sequence continues at coordinate 218,976,622 of NC_069507.1, forward strand.
GGGATACCTTCTAGACTTCAAATTATCTCCCCCAAAAGGGAGATTTCATCTGTCAAGGTTGTCAACAAACCAGATAAAGAAAGAAGCGTTTCTACGCTGTGTACAAGATCTGTTATTAATGGGAGTGATCCATCCAGTTCCGCGGTCGGAACAAGGACAAGGGTTCTACTCAAACCTGTTTGTGGTTCCCAAAAAAGAGGGAACTTTCAGGCCAATCTTAGATTTAAAGATTCTAAACAAATTCCTAAGAGTTCCATCGTTCAAAATGGAAACTATTCGGACAATCTTACCTATGATCCAAAAGGGTCAGTACATGACCACAGTGGATTTAAAAGATGCTTACCTTCACATACCGATCCACAAAGATCATCAACGGTATCTTCGGTTTGCCTTCCTAGACAGGCACTACCAGTTTGTAGCTCTTCCATTCGGATTGGCTACGGCCCCAAGAATCTTCACAAAGGTTCTGGGTGCCCTTCTGGCGGTACTAAGACCGCGAGGGATTTCGGTAGCTCCGTACCTAGACGACATTCTAATACAAGCTTCAAGCTTTCAAACTGCCAAGTCTCATACAGAGTTAGTTCTGGCATTTCTAAGGTCGCATGGATGGAAAGTGAACGAAAAGAAAAGTTCTCTTTTTCCTCTCACAAGAGTTCCATTCTTGGGGACTCTTATAGATTCTGTAGAAATGAAGATTTACCTGACAGAAGACAGGTTAACAAGGCTTCAGGATGCATGCCGTGTCCTTCATTCCATTCAACACCCGTCAGTAGCTCAATGCATGGAGGTGATCGGCTTAATGGTAGCGGCAATGGACATAGTACCTTTTGCACGCCTACACCTCAGACCGCTGCAATTGTGCATGCTAAGTCAGTGGAATGGGGATTACTCAGATTTGTCCCCTACCCTGAATCTGAATCAAGAGACCAGAAATTCTCTTCTATGGTGGCTTTATCGGCCACACCTGTCCAGGGGGATGCCATTCAGCAGGCCAGACTGGACAATCGTAACAACAGACGCCAGCCTGCTAGGTTGGGGCGCTGTCTGGAATTCTCTGAAGACTCAGGGATTATGGAATCAGGAGGAGAGTCTCCTTCCAATAAACATTCTGGAATTGAGGGCAGTTCTCAATGCCCTTCTAGCTTGGCCCCAATTAACAACTCAGGGGTTCATCAGGTTTCAGTCGGACAATATCACGACTGTAGCTTACATCAACCATCAGGGAGGGACAAGAAGCTCCCTAGCAATGATGGAAGTATCAAAGATAATTCGCTGGGCAGAGTCTCACTCTTGCCACCTGTCAGCAATCCACATCCCGGGAGTGGAGAACTGGGAGGCGGATTTCTTGAGTCGCCAGACTTTTCATCCGGGAGAGTGGGAACTTCATCCGGAGATTTTTGCCCAAATACTTCGACGTTGGGGCAAACCAGAGATAGATCTCATGGCGTCTCGCCAGAACGCCAAACTTCCTCACTACGGGTCCAGATCCAGGGATCCGGGAGCGGTTCTGATAGATGCTTTGACAGCACCTTGGAACTTCGGGATGGCTTATGTGTTTCCACCCTTCCCGCTGCTTCCTCGATTGATTGCGAAAATCAAACAAGAGAGAGCATCTGTGATTCTAATAGCGCCTGCATGGCCACGCAGGACTTGGTATGCAGATCTAGTGGACATGTCATCCTGTCCACCTTGGTCTCTACCTCTGAGACAGGACCTTCTGATACAGGGTCCATTCAAACATCAAAATCTAACTTCTCTGAAACTGACTGCTTGGAAATTGAACGCTTGATTTTATCAAAGCGTGGTTTTTCTGAGTCGGTTATTGATACCCTGATCCAGGCTAGGAAGCCTGTTACCAGAAAGATTTACCATAAAATATGGCGCAAATACCTATACTGGTGCGAATCCAAACGTTACTCCTGGAGTAAGGTTAGGATCCCTAGGATATTGTCTTTTCTACAAGAAGGTTTAGAAAAGGGTTTATCGGCTAGTTCATTAAAGGGACAGATTTCAGCTCTGTCCATCTTGTTACACAGGCGTCTGTCAAAAAATCCAGACGTCCAGGCCTTTTGTCAAGCTTTAGCTAGAATCAAGCCTGTGTTTAAAGCCGTTGCTCCGCCATGGAGTTTAAACTTAGTTCTTAACGTTTTACAAGGTGTTCCATTTGAACCCCTTCATTCCATTGATATAAAATTGTTATCTTGGAAAGTTCTGTTTTTAATGGCTATTTCCTCGGCTCGAAGAGTCTCTGAGTTATCAGCATTACATTGTGATTCTCCTTATCTGATTTTTCACTCAGATAAGGTAGTTCTGCGTACTAAACCTGGGTTTTTACCTAAGGTAGTTACTAACAGGAATATCAATCAAGAGATTGTTGTTCCATCCTTGTGTCCAAATCCTTCTTCAAAGAAGGAACGTCTTCTACACAATCTGGATGTAGTTCGTGCCCTCAAGTTCTACTTGCAGGCAACTAAAAATTTTCGCCAAACTTCTTCCCTGTTTGTCGTTTATTCTGGACAGAGGAGAGGTCAAAAAGCTTCTGCTACCTCTCTCTCTTTCTGGCTTCGTAGCATAATACGTTTAGCCTATGAGACTGCTGGACAGCAGCCTCCTGAAAGAATTACAGCTCACTCCACTAGAGCTGTGGCTTCCACTTGGGCCTTTAAGAATGAGGCCTCTGTTGAACAGATTTGCAAGGCTGCAACTTGGTCTTCGCTTCATACTTTTTCCAAATTTTACAAATTTGACACTTTTGCTTCTTCGGAGGCTATTTTTGGGAGAAAGGTTCTTCAGGCAGTGGTTCCTTCTGTATAATGAGCCTGCCTATCCCTCCCGTCATCCGTGTACTTTTGCTTTGGTATTGGTATCCCAGAAGTAATGATGACCCGTGGACTGATCGCACATAACAGAAGAAAACATAATTTATGCTTACCTGATAAATTCCTTTCTTCTGTTGTGCGATCAGTCCACGGCCCGCCCTGTTTTTTAAGGCAGGTAAATATCTTTTAAATTATACTCCAGTCACCACTTCACCCTTGGTTACTCCTTTCTCGTTGATTCTTGGTCGAATGACTGGGACTGACGTAGAGGGGAGGAGCTATATCAGCTCTGCTGGGTGAATCCTCTTGCATTTCCTGTTGGGGAGGAGTTATATCCCAGAAGTAATGATGACCCGTGGACTGATCGCACAACAGAAGAAAGGAATTTATCAGGTAAGCATAAATTATGTTTTCCTAGGAATGCAAAACAGTGCATTTTTTTGTTACAAAATGACATGTTTTAAATGCTTTAAAACATTAATTTTGTATGCAATGTAGTAAATGCATAAAAAAAAATACTTTAATGTTCCCTTTAATTTCTCCCATTGACCGGAGGTTTTTTCTTACATCCAATCCAGTCTCTTGTGAAAAAGTTAAAAGGACATAAAACTTTAACTTAATGCGCATATAAAAATGTTTTCAGTTTTGAAAAGAAGCATTTTTGCAATACCCTTATATTAGAAACTGTGCATGAGACAGATTTACATATGCCTTGTGCACCTGCAGTCAAACAGTACTCAGAGGGTGCATTGCATTGTCCAGTTTGCATCATCACTGAAAAATATATGCTGCTGCTGGCTTACTGAGCAGACACAGTATCTGAATGCAGGTGCACGAGGCATATGTACATATACTCAGTGCACAGCAAAAGTTTTTAATCAACGTGTGTATTGCAAAAAAAATATTCTTTTTCTTTTTTAATCTGAAATGTACTTTTGCATTTAAATTTTGAGATCTCCTGCACTTTTATTTAGCTCTATAAACAGATAAGCTACAGATAATGCAATAGATTCCTGGAAATATCAGAACTTGTTTTTCCTCTTTTTTCCCCCCTTTCTTTTTCATAACTTTCTCTTACATTATATTTGCGAGTAACCAGGAGAAGCTTTGTTTTGTGTGCGTGTTTTCCTAGTTGAATGTTCTGTTTGCTGTTTCCTTGTACAACATGATGATTTGCTCTTCTAGTCCCTGTTTGCTGCAGGGTCTCACAGCCCCCTTAAGCTATCTGACATTCAGATGCTATTCTGTGCTATGGCTTATCCCTTGTATGCTTGGCTTTCCCTTACCCCGAAGGTCAAGTTAGTCCCCGTCTCCATGGAGGACCACGAATTTGCATCGTCCTTTGATCGCTCTGCAGCTCTATTTGCCAAATACCAGATGAGTGTGCACAAGGACACCCCTAATGAGTGCGGCCCAAATGAGGTACGCTCCATGCCTGTATCATTTGTTCCTTTCTTTGTCCTTCTGTTGTGTTTCTTGTGCAAAACTTTATCCTTCACAGTAGATGAACATTTCAAATTCCAATCAAACTTCTAGGAGAGATAATCCATTAGGCCATATGCAGCTGACAGTCCTAGTTTTAAAAGTATTATTTATCATGAGCTGATTTATAAGCCTTTGTGAAGCAATTAACATGAACATTTACAACAGAGCACCAAAGCAAAATGTGCATGCTGCTCCTGCGCAGTTCAAGCGGTTATGGACGCTATGCTTTGAGGCTCCAATATATTACCAGCAGTCAAAGTTTTTGTAAAAGAACTTAAAGGGACATAATACCCAAATGTTGAAGCACATGAAAGTGATGCTGCATAGCTGTAAAACGCTGACTAGAAAATATCACCTGAACAGCTCTATGTAAAAAAGGAAGATATTTACCTCAAAATGTCCTAAGTATTCACACCCCACTGTAGAGACTTTAAGCTGCCAGTCATGATGCTAGTCCCAGGACAAGCTAGGGAGTGTGCATCTGGCATGTGCAGGCACAATCATGTTATTTTACTGTTCAGTTTATGGAAGTTTAGTGTGAAATCTCATGGGATCACTGCAAATCAATGCAAGACCTCAGCTGATTGGGTGTTGTATTTTCTTTTGTTTTCTTTGTTTTTTTTCTTCAACTTGCAGCTTTTAAAGAAGCTCAAAATGTTCACACAGCACCCACTCTGGGAAGCTGAGGAAATTGTGAGGTAAAATATCTTCCTTTTTTACGTAGAGATGCTCAGGTGATATTTTCCTGTCAGCTTTTTACAGTTATACTGCATCACTTTCAAGTGATTTAGCATATGAGTATTATGTCCCTTTAAATGATTAATAGACATGAGCAGACATTTGTAAATGGCGACAGGCAGCAACATTCTGCTACTTTTTGGTGCCACACAAATGTATGTGCAAATCCAAATATTTGTGCTGCTGCCTGTTATAAAAACAAATGCTGAATACAAATGGTTGCTCATGCCTAATGATCCATTCCTTAAAGGGACATGAAACCCAATATTTTTCTTTCATGAATCAGATATATCATAGGATTTTAAACAGCTTTCCAATTTGTTTCTATTCCCTAATTTGCTTTGCTTTCTTGATATCCTTTGTTGAAAATCCTACTTAGGTAGGCCCAGGAACAGCAGTGCTACTTGGATCTAGCTGGTAATTGGTGGCTGCACATTTATGTCTTTTGTGATTGGCTCACCAGATGTTTTCAGCTAGCTCCCAGTAGTGCATTGCTGCTCGTTCAACAAATGATACCAAGAGATTGAAGCTAATTTGTTAAGAAGTTGTAAAGCTGTTTAAAGTTGTATACTATTTAAGAAAAAAATGTGTTTCATGTCCCTTTAACATAATTAAAAATAAGTAAGGCATTTTTTACGTCACAAGTTTATTTTTAAGACCAGGTACAGTCATTTCTGGAAGCAGCATTTAAAAAGTGTCTAAATATTTCAAATTGTAAATAATTTCTTCAGATTGAATGAAAATGGCAAATACTAAAGTATTTTTGGAATTTGAAATGATAGACACAATTTCTGTGATCTTGTTTTCTTAAGACATGTAAGCTTTTTTTTAAAGTTTAAAGGGACATTAAACACTAGAGATGGTAATATAAAATGATAAATGGTATTTTTTTTAAAAAAACTCTACAATATACGTTCATTATTTATTTTGCCCCCTTTCCCTGTAATTCCATTCTGAAATTGTGAGCTTTTCAGTTCCTGTTACAAATGAAAGTGCTGAACACTGTTACATTCCACACAGCCATTGGCTGCACAGTATAGTGACCTATTTATAACTGTCCCTAATTGGCCACAGCAGAGAAGGGTAACCTAAGTTTTATAACATGGCAGCTCTCATTGTTTTATAGACACTAAACCTTTACACTTATTTTATCAATATTTAAACAGCTAATGAAACTTTTTAAAAACATCTACTTGTTGTTCTCAGACTAATCGCCATTCTATCTAGCATTTATTTAGTGTTTAATGTCCCTATAAGCTATAACATTTTTCCTGCATTTGTATTGTAAAAATCTCTACCCCCATAAAAGCCATGTTGGGCCTGAATATCCATAAATATCGCTAAAATATTTAGAAATCAAAACTCAGAGGGCCCACTACCAGAATGGTAGACCTTTCCCCAAAATGGTGTATTTCATATTACAATTCTCTATAGAAAGTCGCTATCTAAAAACAAACCAGTGAGCAATAGATAACTAAACGAAGAGCGCTACCAGGAGACTGAGACAAATCTATCAAATATAATTTGAAAAAACACATCTTAAAGGGCCATGATACCCAAATGTTGAAACACTTGAAAGTGATGCAGTTTAGCTGTAAAAAGCTGACTAGAAAATATCACCTGAGCATCTCTATGTAAAAAAGAAAGATATTTTACCTCAAAAGTTTCTCAGTAGCCACCTCCCATTGTAAAGGATTTCTAAGCAGCAAATCAGTATGTCTGTGCCGGAACAGCGGAAGGGCACTCTCATCTTATTTCCCTATTCAGTTTTAAGGAAGTTTGCTATGACATCTCATGAGAGTTAAAGGGACATGAAACCCACATTTTTTCTTTCATGATTGAGATAGAACATGCACATTTAAACAACTTTCTAATTTACTTTTATTATCTAATTTGCTTCATTATCTTGATATCCTTTGCTGAAAAGCATATCTAGATAGGCTCAGTAGCTGCTGATTGGTGGGCTGCAAATAGATGCCTCGTGTGATTGGCTCACCCATGTGCATTGCTATTTCTTTAACAAAGGATATTTAAAGAATGAAGCAAATTAGATAATAGAAGTCAATTAAAATGTTGTTTAAAATTGTATTCCCTATCTGAGTCATGAAAGAAAAAGTTTGGGTTTAATGTCCCTTTAAGTGAAATCTCATGAGATCACAGTAAAAGAGTTCATGACCTCAGCACTGCTGATGCTGATTGGCTGCTGTTCATTTCTTCATTTTTTATTTTTTTTTACCTGCAGCTGGGAGCAGCTGAGTATAACTTTTTACACAGAACTTACTCTACTGAGCTGAGGAGATTGTGAGGTAAAATATCTTCCTTTTTTACATAGAGAAGCTCAGGTGATATTTTCCTGTCAGCTTTTTACAGTTATACTGCATTAGTTTCAAGTGATTTAGCATCTGAGTATTATGTCCCTTTAACCACAAAAGAAGTTGCAAAAACATATGTTGTGCAATAGAAAGTATGATGGAGTAAAATGCATAAATAAAATTATAAGCAATACAAGCACTAATACAGGACCAGTGGATGTCTTAAAGGGACAGTATACACTCATTTTCATATAACTGCATGTAATAGACACTACTATAAAGATGCACAGATACTGATATAAAAATCCAGAATAAAACTCTTTAAAAACTTACTTAGAAGCTCTCAGTTTAGCTCTGTTAAAAAGGTTACTGGAACACCCACTGCAAGTGGCAAATAAGACACTCCCCCTCCCCCTTCTTTTGCATATGAAAAGACCCTTTACACAAACAGGAGCAAGCTGGAGTAGGTAGCTGACGGTATTCTCATAAAACTTTGGGGCTTGGTTAGGAGTCTGAAAATCAGAGCAATGTTATTTAAAAATAAGCAAAACTATACATTTAAAAAAAACAAAAAAAAAACTTTATGGGCTATATAAATAGATAATCTACAAAACATTTATGCAAAGAAAAAATGAGTGTATAATGTCCCTTTAAGAGCTGAGAAAATTGCACCATTTCTGAAAAAAACGTCCGGTTTGTGCTTCACACTGCACAGTTCAATGCGACACCCAGTGAGGCAGTGTGATTAGCCTAGTGTGCAGTAAAAAACTTGCCAGTGCCTTTGCTCAGCTCCTTAGGCTTTCACATATCCTGTTTTAGTGCAAGTATTGGTTTTTATCTATCTATCTATCTATCTATCTATCTATCTATCTATCTATCTATCTATATATATATATATATATATATATACTGCAGTTACAGGTGTACACGGCATGACTGCAGGTGTTATAAGTTAAAGCTGGTACTCAACCAAAAGTGCTTCAGAAATAACTTGAGATGTAAACTCATTGTGATATTTACCCTTTTAAGAAAAATAATGTATATTTAAGTGGTCAATTATTTATAAAAATTGTCTGTTCCATAAAAATAAAAAAACATGTTGGATGTGTATTCTGATTAATGGGTATATTAAAAGATAATTCTGCATTTGAATTTCTCAGTTCAGGGCTTGTTAAACACATAAATACATGTTCATAACTGGCTTTTTCATGTTTGTTTGTTTTTTTGGGGGGGGGGGGGGCGGGGCTGGGATTTTTACATAAATGCAATGCTCAAGTAACCAGAATGCAGAACTCTAAAATCTGGAGAAGATTGTCTCATGTAGAGAATAGACTTTAGCAAGGTATCTCCAGGCATTAGTAAATGGTATTTATATATGAACATGGTTGAGTTACACACACAAAAAAAAAAAGATATATTTTTTTATTGATTTCTAAATCTTCAAATGAATTGTATTGAATTAAAGAGGGCATCCACCTTAAAGGGCCATAATACCCAAATGTTTAAACACTTGAAAGTGATGCAGCATAGCTGTAAAAAGCTGACTAGAAAATATCACCTGAGCATCTCTATGTAAAAAAGAAAGATATTTTACCTCAAAAGTTCCTCAGTAGCCACATCCCATTGTAAAGGATTTCTAAGCAGTAAATCAGTATGTCTGTCCTGGGACAGCTGAAAGGATGAGCCTCGTGCACACTCATATTATTTCACCAATCAGGTAAAGGAAGTTTACTATGAATTTTCATGAGAGTTAAGTCAAATCTCATGAGATCACAGTAAAAGAGTTCATGACCTCAGCACTGCTGATGCTGATTGGCTGCTGTTCATTTCTTCATTTTTTTATTTTTTTTTACCTGCAGCTGGGAGCAGGTGAAGTATAACTTTTTACACAGAACTTACTCTGCTGAGCTGAGGAGATTGTGAGGTAAAATATATTCCTTTTTTACATAGAGATGCTCAGGTGATATGTTCCTGTCAGCTTTTTACAGTTATACTGCATCAGTTTCAAGTGATTTAGCATATGAGTATTATGTCCCTTTAATTAATCTGCACTATTTATACGTTTGTTAATGTAACAATAAAGTTTTTTTTTTTTTTTCTTTTTCCCTAAGACATGGAGAGTCCACGACATCATTCCAATTACTAGAGGGATATTCACTCCTGGCCAGCAGGAGGAGGAAAAGAGCACCACAGCAAAGCTGTTAAAGGGACATAATACGCATATGCTAAATCACTTGAAACTGATCCAGTATAACTGTAAAAAGCTGACAGGAAAATATCACCTGAGCATCTCTATGTAAAATGGAAGATATTTTACCTAACAATTTCCTCAGCAGAGTAAGTTCTGTGTAAAAAAAATATAGTTCAGCTGTTGCTCAGCTGCAGGTAAAAAAAATGAAGAAATGAACAGCAGCCAATCAGCATCAGCAGTGCTGAGGTCATGAACTCTTACTGTGATCTCATGAGATTTCACTTAACTCTCATGAGATTTCATAGTAAACTTCCTTAAACTGAATAGGGAAATAAGATGAGTGTGCATGTAAGCTCACTCCCTTAGCTGTCCCGGGACAGATATACTGATTTGCTGCTTAGAAGTCTTTTACAATGGGATGTGGCTACTGAGGAATTTTTTAGGTAAAATATCTTTCTTTTTTACATTGAGATGTTCAGGTGATATTTTCTAGTCAGCTTTTTACAGCTATGCTGCATCACTTTCAAGTGTTTCAACATTTGGGTATCATGGCCCTTTAAGTGTCACTTCTCTTGCCCATAACCCCCAGCCATTCTCTTTGCCTCTGTCACAATGTAGGCGGTGTTCGGTGTCTGAAGATGTATTTCCTTTTCTGGGTACTTTTCCCTGCAAGCAAGGATTTGGGTTTAGCTATGTCCATGTCAATCTCTTGAGTTAGAGTAGTGGTGGCTTTTAAGCAATTAGGAAGTGGTGAGGTGGTCCTTGCTTGGTTTTCTAACACAATTGCTGCCCTAGTCCTAGAACGCCAGAGTGGGTTACTCTGTTCTTTCTTTTTCTACAGGTTTATGTGAGGAGTATGTGTCCTTTCACACCTCGTAAGCTGTCGTCCTGTCTGACAGCTGGATTGCTGGTAAGTGTTTTTGTCTTTTATGTATTGGAGACTTGCACTGAAGAAGATTTAGCTGCAAATATTATTTGGGACATGTTATATCCTTTTATATAGGATATTTATAGGCAGGGTGCAGGCACTTTTTAAATGTGACTTGGAGACTAAGGAGTTAATATTTTCTTTATGGAAAGGCTGATATCCATCTTTTAAATAAAACGGTCAGTTTTCAGAAATGTGCGTTTTTATTTTTAGCTGCGCAGTTTCTTGTCGGATGGTCATGTGACCCGCATTTATATTGTAAAGCAGAGCTTCGTCTTCTATGTTCCGAAATCTCCTGTGATCACTCGATTGGCAGGAGAGCCCTGTGACGTTTCCCACTACCAGCTTTGTTACCGGAGGTCAGGTAGGGCACCTCAGTATGTCTGAGGTGTAGAGGGCCTGCTTTTGAATTTGTTAGGCTATCTTTTTATAGTGTTATACGTTCTGCGGGTAAAGAATCTCTTAAAGTCACAGTAGTTTTGATTTTTTCTTCTGTTATGTGTGATCAGTCCACGGGTCATCATTACTTCTGGGATATTATCTGCTCCCCTACAGGAAGTGCAAGAGGATTCACCCAGCAGAGTTGCCACATAGCTCCTCCCCTCTACGTCACCTCCAGTCATTCTCTTGCACCCAAAGACTAGATAGGAGGTGTGAGAGGACTATGGTGATTATACTTAGTTTTTATAACTTCAATCAAAAGTTTGTTATTTTACAATAGCACCGGAGCGTGTTATTACTTCTCTGGCAGAGTTTGAAGAAGAATCTACCAGAGTTTTTCTTATGATTTTAACCGGAGTAGTTAAGATCATATTGCTGTTTCTCGGCCATCTGAGGGAGGTAAAAGCTTCAGATCAGGGGACAGCGGGCAGTTGAATCTGCATTGAGGTATGTAGCAGTTTTTATTTTCTGAATGGAATTGATGAGAAAATCCTGCCATACCGTTATAATGACATGTATGTATACTCTACACTTCAGTATTCTGGGGATGGTATTTCACCGGAATTACTCTGTAAAAGTACATTAAACCTTTTAATAGGTATTTAATCCATGTTAAACGTTTTTGCTGGAATGTAGAATCGTTTGCATTTCTGAGGTACTGAGTGAATAAATATTTGGGCATTATTTTTCCACTTGGCAGTTTGCTTGTTTTGATTATGACAGTTTCGTTTCTCTCTCACTGCTGTGTGTGGGGGGAGGGGCCGTTTTTGGCGCTCTTTGCTACGCATCAAAAATTTCCAGTCAGTTACTCTTGTATTTTCTGCATGATCCGGTTCATCTCTAACAGAACTCAGGGGTCTTCAAACTTCTTTGAAGGGAGGTAGATTCTCTCAGCAGAGCTGTGAGACTTATGTAGTGACTGTGTTTTAAAACGTTGCTCTGTGATTTTTATGTTTAAAATTTAATTAGTGTTACTTTACTAATGGGAACAAACCTTTGCTAACAAGTTGTGTTGTTTTTAAAGAGTGATGCTATAACTGTTTTTTCAGTTCATTATTTCAACTGTCATTTAATCGTTTAGTGCTTCTTTGAGGCACAGTACGTTTTTTGTTAAATAAGATTGTAACCAAGTTGCATGTTTATTGCTAGTGTGTTAAACATGTCTGATTCAGAGGAAGATACCTGTGTCATTTGTTCCAATGCCAAGGTGGAGCCCAATAGAAATTTATGTACTAACTGTATTGATGCTACTTTAAATAAAAGCCAATCTGTACAAATTGAACAAATTTCACCAAACAGCGAGGGGAGAGTTATGCCGTCTAACTCGCCTCACGTGTCAGTACCTGCGTCTCCCGCCCGGGAGGTGCGTGATATTATGGCGCCTGGTACATCTGGGCAGCCATTACAAATAACATTACAAGATATGGCTACTGTTATGACTGAAGTTTTGGCTAAGTTACCAGAACTAAGAGGCAAGCGTGATCACTCTGGGGTGAGAACAGAGTGCGCTGATAATTCTAGGGCCATGTCTGATACTGCGTCACAGCTTGCAGAGCATGAGGACGGAGAGCTTCATTCTGTAGGTGACGGTTCTGATCCAAGCAGATTGGATTCAGATATTTCAAATTTTAAATTTAAATTGGAAAACCTCCGTGTATTACTAGGGGAGGTCTTAGCGGCTCTTAACGATTGTAACACTGTTGCAATACCAGAGAAAATGTGTAGGTTGGATAAATACTTTGCGGTACCGGCGAGTACTGACGTTTTTCCTATACCTAAGAGATTAACTGAAATTGTTACTAAGGAGTGGGATAGACCCGGTGTGCCGTTCTCACCCCCTCCAATATTTAGAAAGATGTTTCCAATAGACGCCACCACACGGGACTTATGGCAAACGGTCCCTAAGGTGGAGGGAGCAGTTTCTACTTTAGCTAAGCGCACCACTATCCCGGTGGAGGATAGCTGTGCTTTTTCAGATCCTATGGATAAAAAATTAGAGGGTTACCTTAAGAAAATGTTTGTTCAACAAGGTTTTATATTGCAACCCCTTGCATGCATCGCGCCGATTACGGCTGCGGCAGCATTTTGGATTGAGTCTCTGGAAGAGAACCTTAGTTCCGCTACGCTGGACGACATTACGGACAGGCTTAGAGTCCTTAAACTAGCTAATTCATTCATTTCGGAGGCCGTAGTACATTTAACCAAACTTACGGCTAAGAATTCAGGATTCGCCATTCAGGCACGTAGGGCGCTGTGGCTAAAATCCTGGTCGGCTGATGTAACTTCTAAGTCCAAATTACTTAATATACCTTTCAAGGGGCAAACTTTATTTGGGCCCGGTTTGAAAGAAATTATCGCTGACATTACAGGAGGTAAGGGCCACGCTCTACCTCAAGACAAAGCCAAAGCTAAGGCTAGACAGTCTAATTTTCGTCCCTTTCGGAATTTCAAAGCAGGTGCAGCATCAACTTCCACTGCACCAAAACAGGAAGGAGCTGTTGCTCGTTACAGACAAGGCTGGAAACCTAACCAGTCCTGGAATAAGGGCAAGCAGGCCAGAAAACCTGCTGCTGCCCCTAAGACAGCATGAACCGAGGGCCCCCGATCCGGGACCGGATCTAGTGGGGGGCAGACTCTCTCTCTTCGCCCAGGCTTGGGCAAGAGATGTCCAGGATCCCTGGGCGCTAGAGATCATATCTCAGGGATACCTTCTAGACTTCAAATTATCTCCCCCAAGAGGGAGATTTCATCTGTCAAGGTTGTCAACAAACCAAATAAAGAAAGACGCGTTTCTACGCTGTGTACAAGATCTATTATTAATGGGAGTGATCCATCCGGTTCCGCGGTCGGAACAAGGACAAGGGTTTTACTCAAACCTGTTTGTGGTTCCCAAAAAAGAGGGAACTTTCAGGCCAATCTTGGATTTAAAGATCCTAAACAAATTCCTAAGAGTTCCATCGTTCAAAATGGAAACTATTCGGACAATCTTACCCATGATCCAAAAGGGTCAATACATGACCACAGTGGATTTAAAGGATGCTTACCTTCACATACCGATTCACAAAGATCATTACCGGTATCTAAGGTTTGCCTTTTTAGACAGGCATTACCAGTTTGTAGCCCTTCCATTCGGATTGGCTACGGCTCCAAGAATCTTCACAAAGGTTCTGGGTGCCCTTCTAGCGGTTCTGAGACCGCGAGGAATTTCGGTAGCTCCGTACCTAGACGACATTCTGATTCAAGCTTCAAGCTTTCAAACTGCCAAGTCTCATACAGAGTTAGTTCTGGCATTTCTAAGGTCGCATGGATGGAAAGTGAACGAAAAGAAGAGTTCTCTCTTGCCTCTCACAAGAGTTCCATTCTTGGGGACTCTTATAGATTCTGTAGAAATGAAGATTTATCTGACAGAAGACAGATTAACAAAGCTTCTAAATGTATGCCGTGTCCTTCATTCCATTCAACTCCCGTCAGTAGCTCAATGCATGGAGGTGATCGGCTTAATGGTAGCAGCAATGGACATAGTACCCTTTGCACGCCTACATCTCAGACCGCTGCAATTGTGCATGCTGAGTCAGTGGAATGGGGATTACTCAGATTTGTCCCCCACTCTGAATCTGGATCAAGAGACCAGAAACTCTCTTCTATGGTGGCTTTCTCGGCCACATCTGTCCAGGGGGATGCCGTTCAGCAGGCCGGACTGGACAATCGTAACAACAGACGCCAGCCTTCTAGGTTGGGGCGCTGTCTGGAATTCTCTGAAGGCTCAGGGACAATGGAGTCAGGAGGAAAGTCTCCTGCCAATAAACATTCTGGAATTGAGAGCAGTTCTCAATGCCCTTCTAGCTTGGCCCCAGTTAACGACTCGGGGGTTCATCAGGTTTCAGTCGGACAACATCACGACTGTAGCTTACATCAACCATCAGGGAGGGACAAGAAGCTCCCTAGCAATGATAGAAGTATCAAAGATAATTCGCTGGGCAGAGTCTCACTCTTGCCACCTGTCAGCAATCCACATCCCGGGAGTGGAGAACTGGGAGGCGGATTTCTTGAGTCGCCAGACTCTTCATCCGGGGGAGTGGGAACTTCATCCGGAGGTCTTTGCCCAAATACTTCGACGTTGGGGCAAACCAGAGATAGATCTCATGGCGTCTCGTCAGAACGCCAAACTTCCTCGCTACGGATCCAGATCCAGGGATCCGGGAGCGGTTCTGATAGATGCTTTGACAGCACCTTGGAACTTCAGGATGGCTTATGTGTTTCCACCCTTCCCGCTGCTTCCTCGATTGATTGCCAAAATCAAACAGGAGAGAGCATCAGTGATTCTAATAGCGCCTGCATGGCCGCGCAGGACCTGGTATGCAGATCTAGTGGACATGTCATCCTGTCCGCCTTGGTCTCTACCTCTAAGACAGGACCTTCTGATTCAGGGTCCATTCAAACATCAAAGTCTAAATTCTCTGAAGCTGACTGCTTGGAAATTGAACGCTTGATTTTATCAAAACGTGGTTTTTCTGAGTCGGTTATTGATACCCTGATACAGGCTAGGAAGCCTGTTACCAGAAAGATTTACCATAAAATATGGCGTAAATACCTATACTGGTGTGAATCCAAAGATTACTCCTGGAGTAAGGTTAGGATTCCTAGGATATTGTCTTTTCTACAAGAAGGTTTAGAAAAGGGTTTATCGGCTAGCTCATTAAAGGGACAGATCTCAGCTCTGTCCATCTTGTTACACAGGCGTCTGTCAGAAAATTCAGACATCCAGGCCTTTTGTCAGGCTTTAGCTAGGATCAAGCCTGTGTTTAAAACTGTTGCTCCGCCATGGAGTTTAAACTTAGTTCTTAACGTTTTACAGGGTGTTCCGTTTGAACCCCTTCATTCCATTGATATAAAATTGTTATCTTGGAAAGTTCTATTTTTAATGGCTATTTCCTCGGCTCGAAGAGTCTCTGAGTTATCAGCCCTACATTGTGATTCTCCTTATCTGATCTTTCTCTCAGACAAGGTAGTTCTGCGTACTAAACCTGGGTTCTTACCTAAGGTTGTTTCTAACAGGAATATCAATCAAGAGATTGTTGTTCCATCCTTGTGTCCAAATCCTTCTTCAAAGAAGGAACGTCTTCTACACAATCTGGATGTAGTTCGTGCCCTCAAGTTCTACTTGCAGGCAACTAAAGATTTTCGCCAAACTTCTTCCCTGTTTGTCGTTTATTCTGGACAGAGGAGAGGTCAAAAAGCTTCTGCTACCTCTCTCTCTTTTTGGCTTCGTAGCATAATACGTTTAGCCTATGAGACTGCTGGACAGCAGCCTCCTGAAAGAATTACAGCTCATTCCACTAGAGCTGTGGCTTCCACTTGGGCCTTTAAGAATGAGGCCTCTGTTGAACAGATTTGCAAGGCTGCAACTTGGTCTTCGCTTCATACTTTTTCCAAATTTTACAAATTTGACACTTTTGCTTCTTCGGAGGCTATTTTTGGGAGAAAGGTTCTTCAGGCAGTGGTTCCTTCTGTATAATGAGCCTGCCTATCCCTCCCGTCATCCGTGTACTTTTGCTTTGGTATTGGTATCCCAGAAGTAATGATGACCCGTGGACTGATCACACATAACAGAAGAAAACATAATTTATGCTTACCTGATAAATTCCTTTCTTCTGTTGTGTGATCAGTCCACGGCCCGCCCTGTTTTTTAAGGCAGGTAAATATTTTTTAAATTATAATTCAGTCACCACTACACCCTTGGCTTCTCCTTTCTCGTTGGTCTTTGGTCGAATGACTGGAGGTGACGTAGAGGGGAGGAGCTATGTGGCAACTCTGCTGGGTGAATCCTCTTGCACTTCCTGTAGGGGAGCAGATAATATCCCAGAAGTAATGATGACCCGTGGACTGATCACACAACAGAAGAAAGGAATTTATCAGGTAAGCATAAATTATGTTTTTTTTTTACATTTTTTTTTCTTCTCAATTATTTTTGGGAATTTTTTATTGAATAATATGGATATGGATCAAGGCTTCCTTTCTTGTGATTAATGCTTATTATGTCTAGAGGCACAAATTGTTTTAGCACTGCTGTAGCTTGGTGGTTAGCTTCCCTACTTTGCATGCAGGTCGTCATGGGATTGAATCCACCTGGAGGGTTGGATTTTCATGTTACCTAAGCAATTTTGTGCTGCATGCTTAGCTAGAACTCTTCAATGTAAAGAAAAATCGTTGCTCTCCGAGTCCAATGTCTCTCAGGATGATGCTGTTCAGGCAATGCCACAGCTTTCTCCTCAAACGTACCTAGCCTCAATGGCTTTTCATACAGTGCCCTGCAGTTCCTCTCAGCCTCCTGGAAGAGTTTTTTTGCCATCAGATTTTGCGGCACAAATATTATCTCCTTTTTCCATGTTGGGGAAGCGCAAGAGGAAATATAAACCTATTTCTGATAGTAAGGTGTCTGTTGCCTCTGCTGCTGCAAAGGTTGACCTCCATCCTAAGTCTGATGAAGAGGATACCTCGGTAGCTTTTGAGGGTGAAATCTCAGATTTGGACAGTACCTCTTCAAAATCAGTCAAAGGAATTATAAACTTCAGATTTAAGCTTGAACATCTCCGTGTACTGTTAAAGGAGGTACTGGCTACTTTGGATGACTCCGATTCTTCTGCCACTGTCAACCCTAAGAAATCTGAATTCAGGGAACAGCCATGGGTTCCAGTGTCGCCCCCAACTATGCTAATTAACTTATGAACACATTTGAGGAGAAATTTGTTTACTCTAACTTATATTTCATTCGATATGGCGCCTGTTGGTGGCTCTATATCGATGACATCTTTGGTATTTGGTTGGGCGACGCTGGAACCCTGACATCTTTTATTAATGACCTTAATAGCTCTACTAGTCACCTGAAATTTAAGCTCTCATTTAGTGAGGAAGAAATTGTTTTCCTTGATACTAGGATTATTAATTCAGAGGGATCCTTAAAGATTGACCTGTTCAGAAAACCTACTGATCGTAACAGCATTTTACATTTTGATAATGCTCACCCCTTAGCTTTATTGAAAGCACTCCCAAGCAGTCAGTTATTGAGAGTACGGAGAATAGTGACTGATAAAACTCTATTTGATTTAAGATTAAGGGAGATGAGAGATTGTTTTCTAGAACGTGGTTATCCCAAATGTATTATAGAAAAAGAGATGGAATCTGTCTACTTAACCCCTAGAGAAGTTCTTTTGTCATCTAACAAAAATGTTGCTGATAAAAATAGTGTAACTACTATGAATGTTTCACAGAAAGAGGATGTCAATGTTAAAAAAAAAAAAAAGAGAATACGGGTAAAAACTCCCAGATGGTATTTGTGTCAGAGTTTAACTCCCAAAGTTATACCATCCAAAACATTATTAGAAAACATTGGCCTCTTCTTTCTAAGTGTTATCCTGATACCCCTGAATTTTTGGAGGTACCTATGCCAGCCTTCAAAAGGAGTTATAATTTACATCAAAAGCTGATTAGGGGCGGATATTGGTCCAGTTTCTATGAAAGATAACCAAAGATATTTGACTAGCAAGAATAATGGTTGCTACCCCTGTCTGGGTTGCTCTTGTTGTGGCAATATCATTAAGGGATCGGTTTTTCACCATCCAAGTTCCAGAAAAAAATACAAAATTAATGGCTTTTTTACTTGCCAATCAAAATTTGTCATTTATCTCATTAAATATCCTTGTGGGCGGAGCTATGTGGGGGAAACAACCAGGTACATTAAGGATCGCATCATAGAACATAAAAGTTCAATTAGGACCAACAATAAGTTAGCCCCTATTGCCTGTCACTTTAATTTAATGGGGCATGCCATTAATCAACTACGTTTCCAAATTATAGATTTCATTGATAGACCTAGAAGGGGTGGTAATAGGGAACTCTTGCTCCCTCAAAAAGAGTGTTTTGGATATATGAATTAGGCACCTTAGAACCGACTGGTTTAAATAGGGACTGGGACTTGTCTGTATTTTTATAAACTACTGTTAATAATCTCGTTCCTATTATGTAATTAAATTTCTATGATGGAGACTTGTTTGAATTTAGAAAAAATGCCATTATTTACTTATATTGCTCATAGTTTGACTAATCGCTTGCTGCATCCATATATGTATATATTGTAAAGAGTGTTAGATTGTGGGTTACATTATTTTGTATCCATGATGATGAATAACTTTTTATTGTTTTTAACTTGATATTGTATAATATCAGTTGTGTTTGTGGTTGCATTCTATTGCTCTATGATACATTGACTAGAACTACTTTGGTTATTAAAGAGTTAAATATGTATCTCTCTGTTGCCCCTTTGTGGCTGAGGGGTATGTTAGGATGCTTTGTACCACTAATTTTACTGCATGATTAAGGGAAGGAGTTCCCGAAATGTTGCATGTGTCTTCTGTGCTGAATAAACCTGTTTGACTTCACTTTTGCTGCCACATTATTTGGAATGCTTTACTGTTCTAGCCCGCAGAGCTTTGTGGCTGAAATTTTGGTCAGCTGATGTTACCTCCAAGTCCAAGCTTCTGTTGCTACCTTACAAGGGTAAGACCCTGTTTGGTCCTGGTCTGGCAGAGATAATTTCTGAGATTACAGGTGGAAAAGGGTCCTTTCTACCACAAGACAAGAAGAATAGTCCTAAGGGGTGTGTGTCAGTTCTAATTTTCGCTCCTTTCGTAACTTCAAAGGTCAGAAGTCTTCCTCTTCCAAGCCAGAGCAGTCCAAGTCCTCTTGGAGACCCATTTAGTCTTGGAATATGGGGAAACAATCAAAGAAGTCCTCATCTGAAACTGTCAGCATGAAGGCTCCGCCCCTGGTCCGGTACTGGATCAAGTGGGGGGGCAGACTTTCCTTTTTTCAACAAGCTTGGGTCTCAGACCCTTGGGCTGTGGACATAGTATCCCAGGGTTACAAAATCGACTTCAGGACTTGTCTTCCCAGGGTCAGATTTCTCCTCTCAAGATTATCTGCAGTCCAGGTAAAAAGAGAGGCATTCTTAAACTGCGTTCAGGACCTTTTCTCCCTGGGAGTGATTGTCCCAGTTCCACTAATGACACAGGGCCTAGGATTTTATTCAAATCTGTTTGTGGTTCCCAAAAAAGAGGGAACTTTTCGTCCCATTTTAGACCTTAAGTGTCTCAACAAATTTCTCAGGGTATCGTTCTTCAAAATGGAAACCATTCGTTCCATTCTCCCTTTGGTCCAAGAGGGTTAGTTCATGATGACGATAGACCTGAAGGACGCGTATCTTCATGTTCCCATCCACAGGGATCATCACTAATTCCTGAGATTCGCTTTCCTGAACAAGCACTTTCAGTTTGTAGCTCTTCCATTTGGCCTTGCCACAGCCCCCAGAATTTTTTCAAAAGTTCTGGGGGCTCTGTTGGCAGTTGTCAGGTCTCAGGGAATCGCAGTGGAGCCTTATCTGGAGGACATCTTGGTTCAGGCACCATCTTTTCAACTAGCAGAATCTTAAACAGAGATCTTGTTGTTTTTTCTTCTTATACAGAGTTCCCTTGTTCCAGCTACAAGCGTGGTTTTCTTAGGGACCATCATAGATTCCTTATCTATGAAGATTTTTCTGACCGAGGTCAGAAAAGCAAAGATTATCTCTTCTTGCCTCTCTCTTTAGTCTACTGTCCGGCCGTCAGTAGCTCAATGCATGGAGGTAATTGGTCAGATGGTCACCTCCATGGACATCGTTTCCTTTGCTCAATTCCATTTGAGAGCTCTACAACTCTGCATGCTCAGACAATGGAACGGAAACCATTTGGATCTGTCCCAACGCATAGATCTGTACCAGTTGACAGTCAACTCTCTTTCGTGGTGGATATCTCAGGATCATCTGTCTGTTTCCAGAGACCCTCCTGGGTGATTGTGACCACTGACGCCAGCCTGCTAGGTTGGGGAGCAGTTTGAGACTCTGTAAAGGCTCAGGGCCTATGGACTCGAGAGGAGTCTTCTCTTCCGATAAATATCTTGGAGTTGAGAGCGATCTTCAATGCTCTAATGGCCTGGCCTCAGTTGTCTTTAGCCTGGTTTATCAGATTCCATTCGGACAACATTACCTCATGGGCCTACATAAACCACCATGGAGGAACTCTGAGTTCCTTGGCCATGAAGGAGGGGACTCGCATTCTGCAGTGGGCGGAAGTTCACAATTGTCTATTTGCCATCCACATTCCAGCAGTGGACAATTGGGAGGCGGAATGCTCTGAGAGAAGAGGCGGCCTTCAAGGGCTTAGAAATTAGCAAATGAACCTCCTAGGTTTAGCTTTCAACTAAGAATACCAAGAGAAGAAAGCAAAATTGGTGATAAAAGGAAATTGGAAAATGGTTTAAAATTACATTCTCTATCTGAATCATGAAAGTTTATTTTGGACTAGACTGTCCCTTTAACCTAGTTCTTAGAGTTTTGCAACAGGCTCAGTTTAAGCCAATGCATTCTATAGATATTAAGCTGTTATCTTGGAAGGTTTTGTTTCTTGTTGCTATTTCTTCTGCTCAGAGAGTTTCAGAACTCTCGGCTTTGCAGTGTGATTTGCCCTACCGTATTTTTCATGCGGATAAGGTGGTCCTTCGTACTAAATTGGGATTTCTCCCTAAGGTGGTTTCGGATAGAAATATTAATCAAGAAATTGTTGTTCCTTCTCTCTGTCCTAATCCTTATTCTCATAAGGAACGTCTGTTGCACAATTTGGATGTGGTGCACGCTCTAAAATTCTACCTACAAGCTACTAAGGATTTTTGCCAGTCTTCTGCTCTGTTTGTTTGTTTCTCAGGAAAGCGTAAGGGTCAGAAGGCTACTTCTACTTCTCTTTACCTCTGGTTGAGAAGTATAGTTCGTTTTGCTTATGAGACTGCTGGACAGCAGCCTCCTGAGAGACTTACAGCTCATTCCACTAGGGCTGTATCCTATTCTTGGGCTTTCAAAAATGAAGCTTCTGTGGAACAGATTTGCAAGACTGCAACTTGGTCCTCTCTGCATACTTTTTCCAAATTCTACAAATTTGATATTTTTGCCTCTGCTAAGGCTTCCTTTGGGAGAAAAGTTCTTCAAGCGGTGGTGCCTTCTGTTTAGGTCAGCCTGTCTTATTCTCCCTCCCTATTGATTCCGTGTCCTCTAGCTTGGGTATTGGTTACCACTAGTAATTGGAATGACGTTGTGGACTATCCATGTCTTAGGAAAGAAAACAAAATGTATGCTTTACCTTATAATTTTCTTTCTTTCCAGACCCCACCCTTTAGATTAGACAGTAATTTTTTTCTAAACCTCAGGCACCTCTACACCTTTGTGTTATCTTCTTTTTTAATTTCCCTTTGGCTGAATGATTGGGGGTTATGGGTAAGGGAAGTGGCACTTAACAGCTTTGCTGTGGCGCTCTTTGCCTTCTCCTGCTGGCCAGGAATGAATATCCCACTAGTAATTGGAATGACGTTGTGGACTCTCCATGTCCGGAAATAAATACATTTATCAGGTAAGCATACAATTTTGTTTTTTTCATGTTTGCACCATATTTATCCACCACTAAACACAGAATTGCTACTAGCACTCACAGCTTATAGGTATTGAAGAAAAGAGTCCTGAAAACAATCAATATAAAATAATAATAAAAAAGGCATAACAAAATCTAGCGTGTTTTCGACCTTGGTGTGGTTTTAGTGATAGAATACATTAAATTATATTAGTATTTTCAGACTGCTATAAATATATGTAAAACGTGGATATCTTGTCTATGATTAAAAGAACATGTAACTCAAATTTTATTGTTCATTATTCAGATAGATCATACAATTTAAACAACTTTCCAGTTTACTTCTATCATTATGTTTGCTTCATTCTCTTAGTATCCTTTTGTTGAAAGAATAGCAATGCGTTACTGAGAGCTGGGTGAACACATCAGGTAAGCCAATGGCAAGTGGAATATTTGTATCACCAGCTAGCTGCCAGTAGTGCATTGCAGCTCCTGAAGCTACCTAGGTATGCTTTTAAACCAAGGATACCAAGACAACAAAGCAAATTTTCTTTCTAAGGTTGTGCTATGTCTTCTTGTAGTTCAGACTGATAATCATGATCTGAATAGTTAGTTGGCTCTAACTAAGGGCCAGATTATCAGTGGAACACTATTTATCACTCCCTCTTGTGCGTTAATTCCTCTCAAAATAAGCTTTTTGCGCGCATCAGACACTGCACTTTTTACACGTTGAAAGTAAAAAGTTTTTGCTCCTGTGCTAACCTGACGCACACAAAAATCCGAAGTTAGAATATTGTGATTGCGTTAACATGATCCCCCATAGAAGTCAACGGAGAACGAAAAGTAGAGAAAACAAAACGCCTAACACCCTTCTCCCGCGTGAACCCGATCACGTTTAACCAAGTACGCTAATCTGACATGAAAATGTTTAATATTTCACATTCCAATATTCTTCACTTACAGGATAATGTTCTATTTATGCTTAAATACAAATGTGTATGTGAGTATATATATATTTTGCACATTGTGTTTTGCGATTTAAATCTTAATGCTGTCGGGTTAGCACACATGAAAATGTTTTATTCTTATAATATATTTAAAATAAAAAAAAAAATAAACATACTGTAAAACATTCTAAATAATCCATAGAATATATCTATATATTTTACACCTGTTTAATATTTTTTTTAATATTGTTATTGAAATATTACATATAAAATATTTTAAAATGAATAACACGCCTTAAGAAAATGAATTTGTGCTCTAACACGACTGTGTTAAGATCTAAATCGCCATGCACAAAACGCATATTTACATTCCTATCTTCTTAAAAAGAACATTGTCCTGTAAAAACATTGGAATGTGAAATGTGTACAATAAAACAAAACATACACATAAATACATCTGTACACAGATATATGTATTTTTTTTATTCGAACATAACAATTAACCAGAGCTCTGAAACCGTGCTAACCCAATGCACGCTCATCCCCTTCTCGTGTTTCAAATTCCATGTTGCTGTTGTGACTTCTGGTCACATGATCAGAGGAGGCGTACTGAGCAAAATGAATGAGCACTATCCGCAAAATTTGGAAGAATAAAATGCTAGGAGATACTTAACAGGACGTGCTCTATCTGAATCATGAAAGTTTAATTTTGGCTTCCATGTCCCTTTAAAGGTATTAATGCAGTGTTTCTGGCAATGCACAGCAGTGCAATTCAGATAATGGTAGAACCATTTTTTGCAATGTGCATCAGTTTATAAAAATGCTGCTGACATTATTTATATGAAACATTTGTATGTCCAAGTGATCCACTACCAATTGAGACATAGGTTCATGTACCTGTATTTGTCTATCATGCATAGCCAGAATAACAATCAGTTTTAGATTAGTAATGATCATATACCACTATAATGTATGTTTAAAGCAGTGCTTTCCAAACTGTGTGTCGTGACACATTAGTGTGTCGATGGCAGTTTGTAGGTGTGTCCCTGCTTCAGCACAATTTTTTTTTTAATTTAAAATAATTTTTAAATGGTTTTTTTGGTTTCCAACTTTCCATCTGTCTGCTATGCATATCACGTAGTTGATACATGATTGATACCTAGTGAGTCACAGATCATCTTAACCTATTGGCACAGCTTAGCGGGAACTGAAACTATTCCCATTGGCAGCACATTGGCTCCTGACTGCATGTGTAGTCTCCTCAATCGGCTCGTGACTGCACGTATAGTCTCGCAGAGCTCTCAGGGCAGCAGCTTAAATACTGAGCTGAAGTCAGAAGTCAGTGTTTTTTTTTTTTTGCAGCTAGCTCCCAGTAGTGCATTGCTGTTCATGCTCTTGATATATGGATAGGAAGTGGAAGCTTAAAGGGACACTGAACCCAAATTTTTTCTTTTGTGATTCAAATACAGCATGAAATTTTAAGCAACTTTCTAATTTACTCCTATTATCAAATTTTCTTCATTCTCTTGGTATCTTTATTTGAAATGCAAGAATGTAAGTTTAGATGCCGGCCCATTTTTGGGGAACAACCTGGGTTGTCCTTGCTGATTGGTGGATAGATTTATCCACCAATAAAAAAGTGCTGTCCAGAGTTCTAAACGAAAAAAAAAAAGCTTAGATGCCTCCTTTTTCAAATAAAGATAGCAAGAGAACGAAGAAAAATTGATAATAGGAGTAAATTTGAAAGTTGCTTAAAATTGCATACTCTATCTGAATCACAAAATAAAAAATTGGGTTCAGTGTCCCTTTAACAATGCTTGATGATGAAATGCAAGTGTCTTTATCTAATATTCCACTAAATATTCAGAAGCTATTTTCATCCCATCAACCTCATACATCCCATTAAAATAGTAAGTAGCTATTGGTGTTATTAAGCTTTATTTTTAATTCTTGCACATACTTACTGTTACTTGTAAATACATTTTGTTATTATGTAATTTATGTTTGTATCCCGTTAGTTTAACCTCCTATTTGCTAGAACAACTGAATTACTGTGTCGCAAAATGATGTAGGTCTAAAAAGTGCGTCACCAACATGAAAAGTTTGGAAAGCTCTGATTTAAAGGGACAGTCTACTTTCAAATGTTTGTTTAAAAGATAGATAATCCCTTTATTACTCATTCCCCAGTTTTGCATAACCAACACAATTATATTAATATATATTTTACCTCTGTGATTATCTTGTATCTAAGCCTCTGCAGGCTGTCCCCTTATCTCAGTTCTTTTGACAGACTTGCATTTTAGCCAGTCAGTGCTGACTAATAAATAACTCCACTAGAGTGAGCACAATGTTATCTATATGGCACCCATGAATTAGCGCTTTCTAGCTCTGAAAAACTGTCAAAATGCACTGAGATAAGAGGCATCCTTCAAGGGCTTAGAAATTAGCATATGAGCCTACCTAGGTTTAGCTTTCAACTAAGAATACCAAGAAAGCGAAGCAAATGTGATGCTAACATTAAATTGGAAAGTTGCTTATAATGACATGCCCTATTTGAATCATGAAAGTTTTTTTTTTTTTTTATTAGACTGTCCCTTTAAATTAAATCGTGTTCTAATTGCCATGTTGGAATAACAGATAAGTAAGTTCCTTTGTTTTGAGTAAAAGCTATAGAATAATAGAAGTAAAGTCTTCAGTCTTCCCTGAGAGGAGAGCGAGAGAATATGAATGAGAATATCTCAAATAACAGTATTGCTTAAATTTGGTAAACAGACGTGGCTGAACTTGTATATATGAACTTATTCACAAACATATACAGAAAATAATTATATATATTTATTTATTAGTGGAAAAACTCTCCAGCCTCTTTACAGAGTGCGCTAGACTGATATTTTGAACCTCACTTTACACTCTACAAATGTTACGTTGCCTCTCCTGGTGATTTTACAAATAGCTCACCAAGCCGATGTGTTAAAGATCCCTGAGATATGTTCTCACTAGAATGTCCAGTTGGCAATTGTGGAGCTATCTGTATATGTTAGTGTTGAGGAATACTTTAGTGCCCTGATAAAGCCCCACTATGACTTTTTACAAGCAGTTTTGAATCCTGTTTGTAAGCAGTTTGGAGCTGCCTTTTATAACTTTTGTATGTGCAGATTCTGTGCCAATAAAGTAACCATTCTGTTGTAACTGTGCATATAATTCAGTGTTGACAGCATACACAATATCAGGTTTAAATCTCTGTAGTACTTGCACAAGCCATTCCAGGTTAGATTTAAATCCTTTTACTTTCCATGTCTGCACATGTCATTTAAAGCTGTGACCAGGAGAGGCGTCTTCCTTGTGAGTTGGTGCACTGTGCAGCTTGCCTGGGGAAACTGAACAAGTAGCCCTCTGTTTTCTAACTGCATTAGATCAGGTTTCTTGCTCCCCTCCTCCCTTTCAGGAGTGGGGGTTCACTTTGCGTGCTTTCTAAACCACAGCCACCCGTCAGTGAAAAGGAAATGCAGGAGGCAATCACACCGGGCTCAGCACGTTCCAGCTCTAAGGGACAATCACAGCTTTGACATTGTACAGCAACATCATGTGCGAGGAAATCAGCCAGTATAGTGATGGAATGTTTGTTTTTTTTCCTTTCTCTCCCCTACTCTGCCCTTTAAACACACAGTCAAGTTAACCTTTCTATTGCTAAAGGCATTGCAGAGTCATTTAGCAAAAAGGAAAAAAAAGGGGTTAAAGGGACAGTCTAGTCGAATTTATATTGTTTAAAAAGTTAGATAATCCCTTTATTACCTATTCCCTAGTTTTGCATAACCAGCACAGTTATACTAATACACTGTTTACCTTTGTGATAACCTTGTATCTAAGCCTCTGCAGTCTGCCACCTTATCTATTATTATTATTATTCTTTATTATTCTTTATTTATCTCAGTGCTTTTGACAGATTTGTATCTTAGACAATCAGTGCCGACTCATAAATAACTCCACAGGAATTAACACAATGTTATCTATATGACACAGATGAACTAGCGTTGTCTGGCATTGACAATCTGTCAAAATGCACTGAGATAAGAAGTGGCTTTCAAGGGCTTACACATTAGCATATGAGCCTACCTAGGTTTAGCTTTCAACAAATAATGCTAAGAGTACATTTGATGATAAAAGTATAGTGGAAAGTGTTTTTTGTTGTTTTTTTAAAAAATTGTATGAGTATTGAAAGTTTAATTTCATTAGACTGTCCCTGCTGGATGAGCTGGGAATTTTGTACATTAAGCAAAAGGTTTGTACGTACAATCATAATTTCTGTTCTATAATCATAGAGACATTAAATTCCATTGTTTTTATTCATGCACGTCAGCCAATCACTGTGCAGTTAATTGTAGGCGTGTCAGGTTTTTTTTGCATCCTATGGAATGCCTTTCTGCCTCTCAGGAGGGGGGGAGTGGAACACTAACATTTTCAGAATTAAATTACAGGAAAAGCAGGCAGAATAAATAATGAAACATCATGACAAATATTTTTAATTATATTTAATTAACTTTTTATGAGAAATTGCATTTCTAGTTTAATGGCTGTTTAACATTGTTTAGTAAAATCAGTAGCCATAGTTAAAGTTTAATACCTTCATTTTTTCGCCACAGTTCTAGATTTCTTTTCACTCCTTTTTTTAGTACTTTATTCACACTAGTCCTCTAGAAATCGCAGTTTTCTGTTTCTCTATGGTTATATCACCCCAGTATGTTTTACATTGTAACATGTTTATTGACTTTGCAAACAGTAAAAATAGCAGAGTAGGTGTTAGCAAGTTGTTTCTGACTTTATTGCTGGTGCAGAACACAATGCCAAGTGGTACAAGTTTTATAGAAATAAATTTTGCATTTGAACAATGGAAAACTGTTCTCAGCTTTTAGCTTCTTAGCACCGAGTTCTCGCTCCAGCTGTGCTGTGCACATCCTTAAAGGGACAGTCAAGTAAAAAAAAAACTTTTATGATTTAAATAGGGCATGTAATTTTAAACAACTTTCCAATTTACTTTTATTACCAATTTTGCTTTGTTCTCTTGGTATTCTTAGTTGAAAGCTAAACCTAGGAGGTTCATATGCTAATTTCTTAGACCTTGAAGGCTGCCTCTAATCTGAAAGTATTTTGACAGTTTTTCACTACTAGAGGGCGTTTATTCATGTCTTTCATATAGACAACATTGAGCTCAGGCATGTGAAGCTCCTAGGAGTGAGCACTGATTGGCTAAAAATGCAAATCTGTCAAAAGAACAGAAATAAGGGGGCAGTTTGCAGAGGCTTAGATACAAGGTAATTACAGAGATAAACGTGTATTATTATAACTGTGTTGGTTATGCAAAACTGGGGAATGGGTAATAAAGGAATTATCTACCTTTTTAAACAACAAAAATTCTGGTGTTGACTGTCCCTTTAAGCATCATGGGATAGATCATATGCTGGCTGAAAATGCCACAGCAACTGGATCACGACATGGCAACATCCTTGACAAACTCAGTTGTGTGCAATGAAACTCCATCTAGCTTTGTTAATTTACAGCCAGATTACGAGTTTTGCATTATGGCTGCTTGCTAATTACTTGTACGTTATTTTCACCGCTCACCTTTCATAGCGCTGTTATTACAAGTTTGCAAAAAGCAGGCTTGTGTGGGTGTTATGGTTGCGTTGAGCTCCATACCTCACCCAAATACAAGCGCTGCTTTGACGCGCTCGTGCACGATTTCCCCATAGACATCAATGGGGAGAGCCAGCAAAAAAAAAAAGCCTAACACCTGCGATTGCGGAAACAAAAGCTTCATAACGCAGCCCCATTGATATCTATAGGGAAAGAAAAAGTTACTTTTAAACCTAACACCCTAACATAAACCCCACGTCCTAACACCCCTAATCTGCCGCCCCCGACATCGCCACCACCTACATAAAACTATTAACCACTTATCTGCCGCCCTTAACATCGCCGCCACATAAATAAAACTATTAACCCCTAATCTGCTGCCCCTAACATCGCCACCACTTACATTACAGTTATTAACTCCTAAACCGCGCCGTCCTCCCGCATCGCAAACACTATTTAAAGATTATAAACCCCTAATCTGCCGTCCGCCCACACCGCCGCTATAATAAACCTATTGACCCCTAAACCTAACCCCCTCTAACCTAAATATAATTAAAATAAATCTAAATAAAACTTACAATTATTGCCTAAATAATTCCTATTTAAAACTAAATACTTACCTGTAAAATAAAACCTAAGCTAGCTACAATATAACTAATAGTTACATTGTAGCTAGCTTAGGTTTTATTTTTTATTTTACAGGTAAGTTTATATTTATTTTAACTAGGTAGACTAGTTAGTAAGTAGTTATTAACTATTTACTAACTACCTAGTTAAAATAAATTCAAACTTACCTGTAAAATAAAACCTAACCTGCATTACAATAAAACCTAACCTTAATTAAATTAATACAATACATTTATCTAAATTTAAAAAAAATAAACACTAAATTACACAAAATAAAAAAAGAAATGATCAAAAATAAAAAAGAATTACTCTTAATCTAATAGCCCTATCAAAATAAAAAAGCCCCCCCAAAATTAAAAAAAAAGCCTAGCCTACACTAAACTACCAATGGCCCTTAAAAGGGCCTTTTGCGGGGCATTGCCCCAAAGAAATCCGCTCTTTTACCTGTAAAAAAAATACAAACAACCCCCCAACAGTAAAAACCCACCACCCACACGACCAAACCCCCCAAATAAAAACCTATCTAAATAAACCTAAGCTAACCATTACCCTGAAAAGGGCATTTGGATGGGCATTGCCCTTAAAAGGGCATTTAGCTCTTTTACTGCCCAAACCCTAAGCTAAAAATAAAACCCACCCAATAAACCCTTAAAAAACCTAACACTAACCCCCGATGATCCACTTACAGTTTTCGAAGGCCGGACATCCATCCTCATCCAGGCGGCAAAAGTCTTCATCCAAGCGGGCAGAAGTCCTCCTCGAAGCTAGCAGAAGTTAGTGTACTACTATTTTCATGTTTTCATATTTTTTTGAGGCAGCTTTTGGCAGGAAAGTCCTACAGGCTAAAATGTTTTCTTACATTTCATGGTGGTGAGAGTCCATGAGACACCCATATTTATACTTTTATTTGGCGGCAGTTCTAGTATGCACCTCATTTACCCTGCTTTGTCCGTTCCTATTTTCCTGTTTTTCTCCTTTCTTGACTATACATTAGACTGAGATAAATTTTGTGTAAAACTTGCATGCTGTATAATTTGCACAAGCAAATGATACAGCTGCCTAAAAGCAAGCAACATTACGGATTTGTGAGCATGCGCTGCTTCTGTCTCAGAATGTGAGAATACCTATGTTCCAAGATGGCGGTCCCAAGTATGAAGAAGTTGAGCTTCAGCATCTTTAATCTTTTAAAATAGGAGAGCTGTTTTGAAGAGCTGCAGGCACAGGAGGAAATAAAATGTGTAGTACCTATTCTATTGTAGTTGTGCTAAGCAATTTAATATCCCTTTTAATAGCAACTCTAAGATTCACTGCAAGTAGGGGAAAAAAATAAACTTAAATACAGAAGGACACTTTTTAAAGGTTCAAATGGTGCATCTAGAAGAACAAAGTACCTGAGCTAAATCCTAAGGTGTTGTAATTGATCTCCATATTTCTGCTATTACTTCTGCAAGAAGAGTTACAGAACTTCAAGCACTTTCTTTTGAAGAACCATACTTTGTTCTACATAAAAACAAAGTAGTATTACAAGCAGTATTGCAGACCATTCCAGAAATGTACCCAACTTTTAATGTTTCAAAAGATATTGTTTTGCCATCTTACTGTTAACACAGGAAAACATTGAATGGTAAACTGTAATATTGACTGGATATAGTTAGATGATCCTTGCTTTTATGTCAACAAAACAAAAAATATCAGTGATAAATAGTCTACTCATTAGGCACACCAATACTGTCTACTGACATGGATAGGGCAATGTGTAACCAAGTTGCATGGTCCATTTCCCCCTTAGGAGTGAGTAGTCTCACATAAACCATTCCTAGGACATGAGCCAAAATAAATCATCTGTGATTTATTTGTAATTTTATAATTTAATCTCAAATGTATGATTTGGACATAGACTCAGCAGTTGGGATCATGTCTCTTTCTTCTGGCTCATAGGCAGCTTCTTCTAGCATTCTATCTCCATCTCCTCCCTTGGATGAGGTCCTGACTCAATTTGTTCAGCAGAATACCAAGGTCATGGCTGTGACTGATCTTACCCATCTATTTGCCTCTCCATATTTGTAATAGTCTACAATACCAGGCTATATACTGTACTACTCCTGCAAGACCTTCTCTTCATCTACCTCCAGGGAGTGTTTTAAAGCCTACAGTTCCTTGCAAACATTTGTAAACTTCCATCTTTGGTGAGATTTCACCTATATAACCTGGCCCCCACCCCAGTTAACCCAGCTCATCACTTTCTGGCTCCACTACAGGATCTTCTCTAACTACCATTCAGCATCATCTATCTTTGGCTTACATGGATCCTCTTTCCTTTAATTATAAAATTAACCAGTCATGATTGAGATGTGTGGTCAAAAAATGATCACTCCCAATATTCTGATTAGTTGATTACTTAACCCATAATCATTTTATAATTCTGCAATGCCCATTTTAATAATAAATGTACCAGATTTTATATTGTGGTAGAATTCTTCCTTCTTTCTTTATGAACATACCATACTTTTATTACATTGTTTTTAAATGTTGGTGCTGGGAACTGCTTTGTAACCAGTTCTAAAATTATGAAAATCTGTCACTTTGCGAGACACTTTTGTTCATTCACAATTTTATATTCTATCAGTGCTAAATTACTTCTACTATTTTCCAAGCTGTGTTTTTTTTTTTTTTTTTTTTTTTTTAATATACAGAGTAGGTACATCCTGTTCAGGTTTCACTTACATAATTCAGAAATTATAAATGCCAATTGTACAGTGTCTCTGTGAGGCTTTCTTGGTTTCTACTTTTGTATGTGGTTAACTGAAACACTTAAGGAAAATTACATATGATCAAAAACTCGTCGACATGGAGAGAAATTACATAAAATCTTTGAGATCTTTTAAGACCTTATATTGTAATGTTAGGGGTCTCTTTTTCACATTCAGACCCCGGCATAGTTACAGTTAGGTCTCAGTGGAGTGCTAATAATCGCTCCCGCTCGCGCACTAACTGCGCTCAATTCCGGCCTTTTGAGCCTCGGATACCACACGTAGTTTGGTATTATCCTGCAGTTGAAAAACATTGGAATGTGAAATATGTTAAGTATATATACAGTAAAACACAAGTACGTATGTATAAATATATATATATATATATGAAGAAAAACAAGATGCAAGCAGGTATCTCCAATTCCAACCTCGATTTATTAGTTTTAAAAATCCATGTTGTACACGATCAATGGAGAATCACAAGTATTACTTGACAAACAATGGCTGCTGCTGACATGTTTCGCCACTCAAGGCGTAATCATAGCTGCAGTAAAAATCACAGTCTGCCTATTTAAGGCAGCTGGACAACTTCTATTGGTTTAAAACTTTAATTGTTGACAAGTTTCACTTGGGGATTTTTAACCCCATATACACTTTAACATTATAACATATATATATAACACGGAAGGGAACTGCACTCCAAGACCGGACCAGGTACACATCCTGTGACTCAGCAACATCCAGCCCTGGGTGCTAAATAGCACTCCAAAAAAGCTGTGATGTCGCCAGAGCCACAGGCAGTTAACCCCAGTCCGGAATGGGTGCAAGAAACAAAGGGGATTACAAACAAAAAGTAATACATAGAAACACCTAGCACTCACCAGCTAGCTCACAGCTAAGATAAAATCACAACTGGAAAGGTTAGTTACCGCATCTGGCCAAATGGGAAAAGCACCAGGCCAGATGCGGTAACTAACCTTTCCAGTTGTGATTTTATCTTAGCTGTGAGCTAGCTGGTGAGTGCTGGGTGTTTCTATGTGTTATATATATATATATATATATATATATATATATACATACATATATATGTACATCTTAAGACATATATATGTATGTATCTCTATGTCAAAGCCTTTTGCATGCCTTTTTTTTTCTAACACCTGAGATCTCATATATGAGCCCTTTTTAATTTCTATATTTTTTTAATTAATTATTAGTGTTATGAGTAACTGTACTTTGAAATGTATTTTTTATGTTTGTTGTGCAACTTTTTATTTGTGCGTAACAGTTAACCAGAGCTGTGAAGTTATGTTAACCAGGACGTGTGTTAAATTTAAATTGTGCTCGAACAAACACGTTTACTTTCAACTTTAATACATGCAATACTTTTGGCCCAATATTGCTTGTGCACAACTTTTAACACACCACTCGTAATCTAGCCCATAGTGAGATAAACAGTTGAGCTAAAATTTACATTTCATAAATTATTTGAGGGACCTTGCCGTACTGCCGAGACGTCTTAGATCATCTTTAGATCATCAGGCCCTAAGAGTAACGTGGAGGAGAGAGAGGACAGCATCACTTAGGGGAGCACACCATAAACTGTTTGTTACGTTGTTACGATTTTTCTGAACTACATGCTGTTTTAACATGCTTATAGAGCTCAATTTATCAACAAAGTCTGGGCTGGGGCGTACATATTTGCCTATGTCTGTCTGGCTTCTCTGGCAGGCAGCAATCCGCTGCCACGTTTACCATTGCACACAAGTGCTCCTGTGCACTCGCGTGCAACCCTGCCTGCGCACAGCCAATCAATCGCGGAGAGGAGCTATCAGAAGCAGGTAGTATTTTCAGCATGTTGTAATTGCTGCTGTTTTATATGCATGGTACGTTTTTAACTACATACTGTCTCTTTAAGAAAGAGAGAGGTGAAAAAATTGAAATGTACCTGGATCTATTTCGTTTTGACAATATACTTTCATTAGCAAAAGTGCTTCTAATAAAAGTTACTATATTTCAGTGGCATACACACATATGCTGTGAGGGCCCGTGCACCAGTATTCAGAAGTATTTGAAGACCTATTTTGCGTCGTACAAGCCACCACTGACTCTTTGAGAAGGCTTGGTTTTTTTTATACTGGTGCACAGGCCCTCACAGCATATGTGCATATGCCACTGAAAAACAGTAATAACTTTTATTAGAAGTATTTTTGCCAATGGAAGTATATTACAAAGATGCTTATATTTCAAATTGAAATGCACATTTATTTCTTTTACCTTTCTATCCCTTTAATGAAAAGCACAGACACATACATTTTAGTATGGTTTATTTATTCTTTTTAGTTGGTTGAAAAAAACTTACATATGTGGTTTCTAAGCCACATCTTAGCATTTTTCCATTGAAGTTGGTGATTTGGCAGCAAATGCTGTGGATAAAGGCGAGAAGCTGAGAACTGCTGTGTCAGCCTTATATTGAGCTCTTTCTTCCAAATCTATTAAAAAAACCCCGGTGCTGAACTGCACGGTGGAGTCTGCTCCTCACTCTTCTCAGAATAACACTATACTGCCCTAATGAACTCTTTACAGAAGGCAAACATGACATGCTCGTATTTGTTATAGGATGTCATTTCTACACTACTCACTATAGAAATCTGTGTTTATCCAAATATTTATAGTGTCACTCGGGAGCTGCAGAGAACTTCTGCTTCTAAGCAAAAACAGATGGTGACAATCGTCAGAGGTTAAATGTCCCTTTCATATGTATAGTAGTTTAGGTACAATGCTAATGCATTAACTAACATTAAAGGGATACTAACCCCACATTTTTTCTTTCATGATTCAGATAGAGCATGCAATTTTAAGCAACTTTCTAATTTACTCCTATTATCCATTTTTCTTCGGTCTCATGTTATCTTGATTTAATAAAAGCAGTAATGAAAGGTTAGGAGCCAGCCCATTTTTAGTTCAGCACCTGGGTAGCGCTTGCTAATTGGTTTGCTACATTTAGCCACAAATCAGCAAGTGCTACCCAGATGCTGAACAAAAAATGGTCCAGCTCTAAAGCTTACAGTACTGCTTTTTCAAATCAAGATAGCATGAGAACAAAGAAAAATTGATAATAGGAGTAAATTAGAAAGTTGCTTAAAATCTCATGCTCTATCTGAATCATAAAAGAAAAAAATTAGTTTAGTATCCCTTTAACTAAAAAAATACAGTGCTATAGGATTTTTCTCAAAAATAATTTACTGAAACCAGAGAGAGGCAGTTAGTAATATCTTAATCTTTAACATTTTCCTGATATTGGGGAAGAAAAATCAATTGTCATTTAGGATTATAAACATGAAAAATAAACAGTCACTGTGGTCAGTCTTGCTTGTACCCTTGATGGAAAAGATGATTGTCTTTATTACCTATTGGCTGCAACAAGTTTTAGCTTCTGAAAAGGATCTTGCAGGCGATTGGCTGCCGTGTGTGTACACCGCTACTAATTGGCTCAGTAGCTACAATGCATTGCAACTCCAGAGCAGGATTTTAGCCGTTTAACTCCTTTGCTGGGGTTAAAAAATAGGGACATTAGTGTCAAAGTAAAATGCTCTAACAAATGTCTCTTTAAACGGACAGTAAATACGTTGAGATTGTAATATAAAATAGTTATATGTAGTAAAACAACTTTGCAGTACAATTTTATTAATTATGTTGCTCCCTTTTTCCTGAAAGTTTTACGTTCACATGGCGAGCTTCACAAGCCTAACCTTGCTACATATCTCCCTAAAGCTAAACAATGCTCTGTCATCTCCAGACTCAATTCCAGATAAGCTTTTCCAAACAAGGAAACTGGTGGGTGGAGTTTGACAGTTGAAAAACATTTGCAGCAAACAAGATGTTAATCTGTTCTAGTAATATTCATACTCTACCAAAGCTTCAAAAAGTTTGCAATTACAAAGTGTTTACTGTCCCTTTAATCACTGGTTGGTGTCTGAGGTACATCTAATACATTAAAGCAGTGTTTTTAAACCAGTGTGCCGTGGCACACTAGTGTGCCGTGAGAGATCCTCAGGTGTGCCACGGCAGACTGACAACAGTGTGACATATTTTTTAAACTTTGCTTGTTTTTTACTCCCAGTGCAGGGGTAGTTTGTAGGAGGCATGGCATAACAGCACAATACATACAGTATGTGTGTGTTTGTGTGTATGTGTATATATATATATATATATATATATGCTGTATTAGGCTACAATGTGTGATTTTTTTTAAATTTTGGGATGGTGGTGTGCCACAGGATTTTTTAATGTAAAAAAGTGTGCCACGGCAAAAAAAAGGTTAAAAATCACTGCATTAAAGGACCACTAAACATGATAGAATACCATAATCAATAAATGCATAATAAAGAGACAATACAAAAGCATTTTGTTTTAATTTCAAAAGAGTAGATTGTTTTCTGACAAATGTCAGTTGCATTTCCCATCATAGTGCGTCATGTGACAGCTATCAGCCAATCACAAAATGCTTATACGTATATTCTGTAAATTTTGCACATGCTCTGTAGGATCTGATTCCTCAAAATCTGCATTTTTAAAAGTATGTACATTTTAGATAATGAAAGTGAATTGGAAAGTTGTTTAAAATGTGCTGTATCTGAATCATGAATGTTTAATTTTGGCTTGACTGTCCCTTTAACATAAGTAATCTGTAAATGTAACATTGACCTGGTTGTATTCAGTTTGTGCGCTGCATCGGGGGCCCTATTAAATGGCTCTGTTTGTGCGTGTAATACTGTGGAGATTATCTTGCCGGGAGAGGGATTAGCAGACAAGCGGTAATAAATGGGGCAGTCCATTTATGCTCATACAGGGGTTAACAAGAGTATCCTGTTGCATGTTATTTCCCAAATATAATCACCAGATTTCACAGCTGATTACAGAGAGCTACTCAAATAACGGCCAATTGTCCCTACAAGGGAAATGCAATTGTTTTAGCACTCGATTCCAGACCTTCCCTTTATTAATGGATGCGCGCTGTGCAGCCACCTAATACAATAACAGAAAATTGCAATAATCTCCAATCAACATTCTCTTCATTTTATTTCGTTTTAATTAGATTTTACCCACACTGGAAAGCTATCCAAAACTCACACTTGCTTGTGTACACGGTTTTAAAAATATTAGCTGCTGTAATTGCAAGACTCTTACATGACCAACAGATTGCAGCAGAGCATAAAATAAATTGAAAAAAAATAAACTTTATTGGATGTTCACAGAAATTTTGACACACAACAGAAGCCTTCCTTGGTCATATGTTTATGTTCTACATATTTCCATGTGCTTTTGCTGTACAAGGCTGCAGTTTTTATTAGACCAAAGCCTGTCATTTCAGTCCTCTCATACTTCTCTTTTAACATGTAGATAGGTGCAGCCGTATTAGGCCTAGTTTCCATTGAGGTGCTAACGTTTGGAAACTGGTGGTAACATAAAAATTCTCCATAGACTTTAATGGATATAAATGTTTCTGCCAACAGTTTCCAAACTTGACCACCTCAATTAAAACTAGGCCTTAGTCCACAAATTGAAAAGAAAAATATTGCCATAAGCATTTTTTAATTGATCTTGCGTCTAATATATTATATTCACAGTAAAAATCTAGTAAAATTGATCTAGAAAATCTTATTTGCTATATTATTTTTCCTAGATTGTTATATGCTAGTTTATGTTCCCAACCCAACATTATACACCAATTTCCATGTAACTGCATGTATTAGACACTACTATAAAGAATAATATGCACAGATACTGACATAAAAATCCAGTGTAAAACCTTTTAAAAACTTACTTAGAAGCTCCCAATTTAACACTGTTGATGAGATAAGCCTGGGACACCCACTGAAAGAGGCTGATAGCACCCCCCCCCTTCCCTGCAAATGAAAAGACCCATTATACAAACAGAAGCAGTCTGAAGTCTGTATACATCTAAAACTTTGGAGCTTGGTTAGGAGTCTGAAAATCATCAGCAAAAAATAAGCAAAGCTATAAATTTTTATAAAAACACACCCAGATGGGCTATATAAATGGATCATCTACAAAACATTTACGCAAAGAAAAATATAATGTATAATTTCCCGTTAAAGGGACAGTACCTTATAATGTTAAGATTTTTCTACTGAATGCAATAAAATAACATTTTAGGTAAGTATAAAAAAAGATTAATGAATTAACACCTTGTTTGCTGCAATTGTCTTTGTCATCACCCACCAATTGCCTTATTTGGAGGAGCCAATCAGAACTTGTTAATGGAGTAGACACAGCTAGCTACTGTCATTTTGTTTATAAACACTGACTTGTTTGAAACTTCTCTGATACCTCGGCTGAGGCTGGTTGTAGCAGAACTAGACTTGTGAAGTCTACACGTGCACTTCTAATCCTCACAATTGCAAATCTCTTACTTTTCTCAGTTAAAGGGATAGTCTAGTCAAAATTAAACTTTCATTATTCAGATAGGACTTGTAATTTTAATCAACTTTTCAATTTACCTTTATCATCAAATTAGCTTTTATCTCTTGGTATTCTTAGTTTAAACTAAATCTAGATAGGCTCATATGCTAATTTATAAGCCTTTGAGGGCTGCCTCTTATCATATGCTTTTTAAATCTCTTTTCAACACAAAGAGACAGAAAGTACACGTGGGCCATATAGATAACACTGTGTTCAGGCACAGGGGGTTATTTAAGATTTAGCACAAAACAATGATAAATTTAAGACAATAGATAATAAACAGTCACAGTCATGTGATCAGGGGGCTGGAAGAAGGTTGTTAGATACAAGGTAATCACAGAGGTAAAAGGTATATTAATATAAGTGTGTTGGTTATGCAAAACTGGGGAATGGGTAATAAAGGGATTGCCTATCTTTTAAAACAATAACAATTCTATTGTAGACTGTCCCTTTAAATTACATTAAAGGGGACAAAATAAATAATGAAAGTATATTGCAATGTTGTTGTACTATACATAATGAAGCATTTTATTTTACAAGCTCAAAGTTTAATGTCCCTTTTAACTCCTTTTTATCTTTAAAGGACCACAGTAGATTTGCATAATCAACAAATGCAAGATAACAAGACAATGCAATAGCACTAAGTCTGAATTTCAAATGAATGAGTAGTAGATTTTTTTTTCTGACAATTTTAAAAGTTGTCTTTTTCCACTCCCCCTGTATCATGTGACAGCCATCAGCCAATCACAAATGCATACACGTACCATGTAACAGCCATTCACAAATGCATACACACTTATTCTTGCACATGCTCAGTAGGAGCTGGTGACTCAAAAAGTTTAAATATAAAAAGACTGTGCACATTTAGTTAATGGAAGTAAATTGGAAAGTTGTTTAAAATGGCATGCTCTAACTGAATCATTAAAGTTTAATTTTGATTGAGTGTCCCTTTAACATTGAGTGGACTATATCGATATAAACTATAGCAATATTTTCCACCCGATATATGCAGGTAGAAAACCCTTTATCCAAACAGCTTGAGACCGGAAAAAAAAGTTTGGATTTTTTAATATTTGCATCTTTAAAATAGGACAGTTTGGAGACTGGATTGGAATCAAGTTTAAACAACAATATGTTATGTTATAATACAGCTTATACATAGTTGTATATAATTTGTAATACTTGTGTATTCATAGTTCCCTCAGAAAGATAATACAATTTATTTATAGATTTTTATTTAATGTATGGTTTGTTTGTTTTTTTGCCTGAAAGCCTCACTGTTGACAGTAATCCATATAGGAACTTTATCCAGTGTGTATAGTTCAGCCAAAGCATTCCAGGGATCCATGTCTAATGACATCTTACAATGTGCTGAATGATTTACAGGTACTCTACAAAAGTTCCTATTAA
The DNA here is from genome assembly GCF_027579735.1 of Bombina bombina. Classification (NCBI taxonomy): domain Eukaryota; kingdom Metazoa; phylum Chordata; class Amphibia; order Anura; family Bombinatoridae; genus Bombina; species Bombina bombina. Next base: position 219,016,870 of record NC_069507.1, read on the forward strand.
ATGTGGTAATATACTGGTAAACTCTCAGTATATGAGTGTGACATACCATCTGCAGTGGTGACTGGAAAAATGTGGGTACATGACGTTGGCAGCATTGACTATTCTCCTAAACTGACTAAGGCCTTCTGCTTGGGCCCTGATCGTGCAGCTGTGGAATGAGACATTTATTCCTGGAACGGTAAATATGTACCAACTGAACAAGCTGTATTAGGGCAATGCCAAACTGAAGAAAGGGGGCAGGGTGCTCATAACAGAAATTGTGGAGCAGCTAATTTATCACGGTCCGGAGTGTTTTGGTACATATAATGACAACCGTATACATCACTGGATTACTGCCAGCTAAATTCTAAAGTTCATGTACAGGTCAAATGGTTTAAAGCACATACAGAGCAGTGTTTCCTACAACTTATAAAAAATGTATTAAATCAATTCCTCTAGTATAACAATCAGAGTTCTAACACAACTTTAAAGAAGCTGAGTTGTGTGTGTGATATTTGTGGCTGTTACTGGACGTTTATTTCATATATGTGACAGGATAGTATACACTTGGGTTCCCTATCCACCCAGAACAAACTATTCTGAGGCTATATAGCCTCACATTAGTTTCTTGAAGGGACATAAAACCCCAAATTTTTTCTTTCATGATTCAGATAGAGCATGCGATTTTCAGGGCTGTCTTTAACACAGGGCAAAAGGGGCAGCTGCCCAGGGCCCAGTCTCTGTTGAGGGGCCCAAGAGTCCTAAAAAATATATTTTTTTTTATAATTTTTTTTTTAATGGTTCATACCCGACTGCTGATGTGATATGGGGAACACACACATTCAGTCATAATTCTGTCACAGTCAAGAGTACTCTGCTTATACTTTTTTTTTTTTAAACTGTGCCAGACCGTGCCGGTGTCATGTGACATGCCAAGCTATTGCCATGTGCTGTTTTAGATGTGCACTGTGCAGCACTGAATGCAAAGCCCTAACTCGGCATCCAGCCATTCCCACTGTATCAGAAAAGGTCCTACTGGGGTTACCACTGTTACCAGGTAACTGCTCTGGTTGTGGGGATTGTTTCTGGGTAGGGCTGACTGTAGGCGCATGCAGCAGAAAGCTGGAGCGGCAGGCACGTGAGGATTTGAGCATCTGTGCAGCTGCATACACTGCTCTCTTCAGTCTTGAGGCTGTGTGACTCATCTCACACTGTATCCATGCAGTCTTAGACAGACAGCATCCAGTCTGCTGGTCCCCTTAGCCCTGCTCTTTCTGCTGTGGCTCTAAGATCAACTAACTGAAGTTTGTTAGGGGAACAGTGCTTTGTAGAAAGGTGTCAGTGGGAAGAATAAGTGAGTGCACACACGCCCCTCCCCATGCAGCATTGTCTAGTGCAGGGTGAGAGGGAACTTGTTCCTAGCAAAGAAGTGACATGTGCTGCTGTGGTTGATGTATAGTGTCATGCTGATACTTCACACATTAATGTAAGGTTTATTTTTATAGTTTTTATTTTCTCTCTGTCTCAGATTTTACAGCTTCCCATAGTAGTTCTGCTGTTCTAGTCAGTAAACGTATATTTGTCTGCACCTCCATGCTTCCTCCTCAGTCTTTACCTTGCTTTGCTCCTGTTGGCTGCCCTAAATCTCTTTAACCAGCTAACCTCACACCAGAATCACATTCAAAATAATATTAAATGAATCCACAGTGGAGGAATTTATATATTTATTTACTTATTAGTACTGCTTAGGTCCAGTTTCACATATTGCAATTTATTTCATTTTTTTTAAAATGATTAGCCCAGCAGTGGATGATCCACCGCTCGGCTAATAATTAAAAAAAAAAAAATTGATTTAGTTGTTTTTTGGGATGTTGGGGTGGAGAGCGAAATTGCATGGGGTGGGGGGGGGGGGCAAGACATTTTTTGCCCAGGGTCCAGTCAATATTAAAGACGGCCCTGGCGATTTTAAAAGACCAGTAAACAGTAGATTTGCATTATCAATAAATGCAATATAACAAGACAATGCAATAGCATATAGTCTGAACTTCCAATGAGTAGTAGATTTTTTTTTCTCTTGTAAGATGTATCGAGTCCACGGATTCATCCATACTTGTGGGATATTCTCCTTCCTAACAGGAAGTGGCAAAGAGAGCACCCACATCAGAGCTGTCTATATAGCTCCTCCCTTAGCTCCCCCCACCCCCCCCAGTCATTCTCTTTTTTTTTTTTCTGACAAGTTTAAAAGTCATGTCTATTTCCACTCCCCCTGTACCATGTGACAGCCATCAGCCAATCACAAATGCATATACGTATATTCTGTGAATTCTTGCACATGCAAAGTAGGAGCTTGTGACTCAAAAAGTTTAAATATAAAAAGACTGTGCACATTTTGTTAATGGAAGTAAATTGGAAAGTTGTTTAAAATGATCGGGATAATGAAAGTATAATTTTGACTTGTGTCCTTTTAAACAACTTTCTAATTTACTCCTATAATCATTTTTTTTTCGTTCTCTTGGTATCTTTATTTGAAAAAGCAGGAATGTAAGCTTAGGAGCTGGACCATTATTGATTCAACACCTGGGTAGTGCTTGCTGATCAGTGGCTTAATGTAGAAAAATTTAAAATTGCATACTCTATCTGAATCATGAAAGGAAAAAAAACATAGGGTTTCACATCCCTTTAAGAAAGGCATAAGACAAAATGTCTCCGACTTTATTCAGTTCCTGCAGGATTATTATTTTTTACTATGTGATAAATCAATATTATCGTGCAGAAATGGTTTTGTAATACGTTTTTTATCTTTCACTGTGCAGCGCTAATTCATTTCTCTATGGCTTTGGAAAAACAATGTCCTAGAAGTTACAGCAAACATTTGTACCAAATCATCTGCGTGCTTTTACTAAATACTCAAGAGAACTTTGCATGGTCTTTGTACTCTATTGGGCTGCCAAGCTCACATTGCACTGTGTGGTGCCTGAAGCTTTCACAAACCCCTAGTCTTATTACTTATTAGAAAATATTTAAATGCAAGCCAACCATGCAAACATTGCTGTTTTATTTAAAATGGTGGGTAAACACTTGCCTTTTTAAAATCAGATCCAGAACGTTAGTGATATTTTAGATTGTTTCATTCATCAGTTGTAATGAGGTTGCGCTATAACTTCCTTTTTAATATAGATATAAAATTCAAATACCCCGTGCTCCGCCGCACACTTAAAAAACAAATGTTTCTGTGAGCTAACGGTTTGAATTGTTCTCCAATCAGTGCTCTTCCCTTATGGCACTTTTGTTGTAGCAAATCAGTAGCTCACAAAAAACTTGACTTTTGAAGTTGGCCGTGGAGCACGGGGTATTTGAATTTTTATCTATATTAAAAAGTAAGTTATAGCGCAACTTCATTACAACTGATGAATGAAACTCATCCAAAATATCACTAACATTTCAGATCTGATTTTAAAAAGGGGAGAGTCTACCATCACTTTAAATTTCGGCAAAGTACCAACATTTTCTGCCGATAACTGAGCTGGGTAATTTTATCAATAGGGAGATGAGGTTCCAATTCACTTTAAATTCAAAGTTAGTGTCCTTTTGTGCATCTCATAATTGCCTATGGCTTATGTTTTACGCATAGTTTATTTATTTTGCCGGCTTCCTGTGCTCATACTGAAATTATGTGCACATGGTTATGAAATAAATAATAGTTTTGCAGCATGAAATGCAGCTTTCAGCAAGAGCATCAAAAATGGTGGCATTGAGTTTGGAAGTCAGCACCAAGTAAGCTTTCATGGTTTTCATAAAGTTGTCTTCTGTGTATGACTTACAATGGCTGGCGCTATATAAAAACGGGATATGTTCTTGAGAAAAGAGACCACAAAGGATTTAAAAGAGCAGTCTAGTGTAAAAAAAAAAAGAATCTATTTTGCTAGTCTCCCATTTTGAAACAAATGACTTTATTTTACTGTGTATTCAATACATTTAAAAGGTTACATAGTCAAAGTTGCGTTCCTGGAACCACTCCTCCCCCAATTTGCTCCAGATGAGGACATGGCCTGTTGTTGGAACATACACATGTATACCTCCAACTGATTGGCTCATCAGCTGTATACTTATATAAAGGAACCCAGTAGCACAAAATTGACTGTATTTAACCCTTTCTGCAGGGGTTAAACAGTAAAGAAAATGGTGTAACAAAATAAAATATAAAATGTCCTATTTACTCTAGTGTCCCTTTCAAGAACCACATGCTCAGAGCTATAAAAATCTTCTGTTTTACTTATTATTTTTATGTTATGCTCCTTTCCTAATGTGAATACTTTCTAACAGCGTTTCTTTAACCCTCTGCATTACGGTATACTTCAGTAGGCTTCCATATGTAGTTAACTCACAGTATATTATGAATGTAAGGTATCCAGAGTGCTTTTATTGGGAAGATTTACATATAAACTGTCCAGCAATTAACAGACACAAAGCAGAGAGATGTGACACATACCATATAAAGGCAATATCCTAACATTATCAGAACACAATGTTTATATTTTACTTGCCGCTTTGGGGAAAAATGTGATTTGAGCTACATTGTTACTGCTAATCAGGGAGCAACGGAAGAAATCTATGCTTGTGTGAAAAGTTACAGCACTAATTGCTAATTAGCTAAAGCTTCACATGGGCAAAAGGTTATTCGGAGGAATTCTACATAGCAGATAAAATACTGTACATTTCCTGATTATACTAGCTTCTAATGATGTACAAACAATGGTTTCTTTAACTGTCTAGATTGTAAAGTACCTTAATTAATGGGTTGTTTTTCCTTAATAATTGTAACTTTTCTCAACTGCATTTTCCTTAGTCTAGTGTCCTAAAGTGGGTGTTACAGGCAGGCAACACAAACATTAAAGTGACATTAAACTCAAAATTTAATTCACCATTAAATATTAGTATTTATTTTTCCTGTTTTTCATTAACTTAAAGGGTCACTGAACTGTAAAATTATATTCCCCCTTAATATCTTCCCAAAGACTTATTACACCAGATGCGTAGTATTCAGTATATTGGAAATTCATCTTTTAAGTTTATTCTTGTAATTGAAGTAGCTGGTTTTGCAGCTGGTATAACAGATCATTAGGATTACATTAAAGGAAAACAAATTGTATTGTACAGTATATCTTTAATTTTAAAATGGCATATATACAAATTAGTTTCCAATTTCTGAATATGGCAGCATTGATCTGCATTATTAACTATTTCTGCCTGTAATATGGTTGAAGAGCCACCACATCCCAGGTGATTTAGTTGAAACCAAAACTTTACATCAGCTGCAGCTCAAATTGAATTTAGATATTTCTAGTCAAAGCCTACAAAGTACTTTACATATATCTGTAAACTGGTCCATAAAGGCATTGACTTTATGGTTAACTGGCACTGGAAGCTATTTGGACTAAGTAAGGAAAGAATAAAAAATCATAGCATAATGTAGCTAATGACATAGACATAGGAAGCCATTTTTAGTACATTATGTCCTGCAGTGTTTATCTTTTTTGTTATATTTATTCGGCATGGGCAAATATTCTGTATTTGTTTACTAAAATATTGCCGCAGGCAGCAGCATTCAGCAATATTTAATGCCAGATTTATTAGTATAAAAGTGCAATACGCAAGATTTTGCACAGATATTTGTATGTTGCAGAAAATAGCTGAATGCCGCTGACTATAGTCCTATTTTGGATTTATTTAGTAAACAAATGCCTAATAAGGAATATTTACCCATAATTAATATTTATTTGTAATACGCCAACTGATTCTGGAGTACTAAACGGAGGACATGAAAAATAAAAATGAGACCTGGGATAGGCAGAATGTGCAGAAGAATTACAGGGCCATGATGCCCAGAGAGATTACAATCTAATTCATAATGAAACATATTGCAGATCATTCTACACAACATTGTGAAACCAGGAACTTACAAATCTGTTTAAAAAATAGGAGCCATTAAGAATATTTAGAAGCCAGACATATTTTTAGGAGCCCAGACCGTGGTAGTTGTATATAGAAATATGGAGAATAACCCAAAAAGTTAGGAGCCAGGGGTAAAATTCTAGGAGCCAGTGGTTCCCTGGCTTCTGTGTTTGTCTAGCCCAGTAAATGGTTAATTTGTAGTTATGACAAACCTGCAGTAGATGGGGAATTTGCCATCCATTATGACAAACCTGTAGAAGAGTGTTACTAAAAACTGAAAAGCCAGTTTTAAGCACAAATTAGGTGGGTTGGCACATTTTTCTAAGGAAACCCGGCTTTTTTCAGGGAGGGAAAGGTTATGCGGGTTTTTTAATGTCTGTTAATATTTGTGTTTCCTAACGAGTGCTTCTCTCTCCTCTCCATTTCTTTCCTGGGCCATGTTTGCATTTTCCAGTTCACAAGATTTCTGTGCGATTCTCCACTGGAGGTAAGATTCTACAAGGTGTGCGCTATGGGAAGCTGTGAAAACTTATGATGTGGTTGTCTCCCCTTTCACTGTGTCAATTTCCTGTTTATGTCTGCGAGATGTGAGGGTCCTTTCTTTTTAAAGGAGCAGTTTGGGTTTGTGGTGAAATAATAAAATAAGTGTAAATAATTTCTCTAACTTAGAAAAAAAAATGCTGCAGACCACTTTTTCTATGTTAGATTCAATTGCAAAAGTTAAAAACAATGTTGTCATGTCAACATCCAGCAATTTGTCATTTTTAAATAAAGTTTTAAAAAACTACACTTAAAATTACTTTAATTCTTTATAATACAATATACATAACCTGCAGGTTCTTCATTTTATGTGCCAGCTATCTAATTTATAGATATTTTGTATTGATAACCTTGCTCTTGACATTGCTTTTTATTGTCCAACAAATGGTTAAAGGAATGTTAAACACTAAGGGCTAGATTACAAGTGATGGAGATCGTGAAAACTCCGCTAGAGTATAGCTTTTTTGTGCTAGTCTATTACAAGTTTAAAAAAAAGTATTTTGCGGTAGTAGTAACATGAATAGCGTGAAAAACTTAATTTTTCGAGTGCAAAGTTTAAAAAAAAAAAAACCTAACATTCATTGTGCAAACAACATAGCATATTCGCATTAGCAAATTTAAAATATTTACAGTAAATACATAATTTAAAATCTTTATTAAATATGAATATTGCATAAATGTTTTTCATGTTTTCATCTACTTAATGGCAAAGGGCTCTATTGTCTATATGTGTGTACATACAGTATCTCACAAAAGTGAGTACACCCCTCACATTTTTTGTAAATATTTTTGAACAGTTGGGGTTAATTAATCAGTGTATTAATTATTTACATGCTGCTTTGTGTGATTTTTTTTCCTGGGCTGATAGACTGTGTGCTTTTGGCTGCAACAAACAGGTTTCACTTTTGTTTTTGAAAGTGTTGCACAGCTCCTATTACTTGCTGTACTTGTAATAACAAGGGAAGTACTGTCTTGCACTCCATGTGACCGGGTGTTGTCTATGTTCATTTCCTCCATTCTGGCTGAGACTTGAACCTGAGGAGAGCGTTTCCTCTGTTAACTGTCTGGGTCTAGGAGGGGGTGAGTGCCCCAGCCATTGGCAGTATAAAGGTGCAGTTTTCTATAATAAAAAACGTTTTTATTTGTGTCCTTCTGTGGGTATAACCTAAGCTATGGAGGACTCTGATATGTTAGAATGTACTCCTTTAGTACTAAATCATTCCTGTTTATATTGTGAGGAGGCCATGGTTTTCCCGCCCACTCAATTATGTTCCACATGCCTTAACACCGTTATAAAGGTTAAGAAGGGAGACAAGTCTGCTAAGGCTCTTGGTCCCTCTGAGCCGTCTACCTCTCAAGATTCGGCGTCCCGTGAGATTACTACTCTTGCTACATTATCCACTCCACATGCAGTTCCTCGTAGCACATCCAATCCTCCATCTGGAGGGGGCCTTCTTCCTGTGGACTTTGCTAGGCAGTTACAAATGGCGATGTCTGCGGCCCTCAGTGCATTACCTCGCTCTAACAAACGCATGAGAAAGGTTAAACATAGCTCTCCTGACCCAGAGTCATCTAAATATTTTTCGGATTTAGCTATTATGTCCCAGTTATCCGATGATGAGTTAACCTCTGTAGCTTCAGAGGGTTAACTTTCTGGGTCGGAGTCCTTAGCATCTAAGCCTCCTGCTGCGGAGGAACCGTCCTTTAGATTTAAAATTGAGCACTTGCGTTTTTTATTAAAGGATAAACTGTCTACGTTAGAGGTTCCAGAGGCCGCGCTGCCTGAAGAACCTATGATACCTAAATCAGACAGAGTTTTCGAAGACAGGAAAGTTCCTTTGACTTTTCCTGTGCCGGTTAAGATGGCTAACATTATTAAGATGAATGGGAAAGAATTGGTCCTTCCTTTTACCCTTCGTCTACTTTTAAAAAGTTGTTCCCAGTCCCGGACTCTCAACTGGATTTGTGAGGCTCCATTCCTAAGGTGGATGGTGCTATCTCTACGCTTGCTAAACATTCTTCGTTCAGAGAGCCGATGGATAAGAAAATGGAAACCTTTCTAAGAAAGATGTTTCAACATATGGGATTTTTGTTTCAACCGGCGGCTGCCGGAGCGACTACCTAATGTTAGACTTTGTCAGAACTCATTAAAGTGGAGTCTCCCCTCAAGGATATTCAAGAAAGAATTAAAGCTCTGAGAATAGCTAATTCTTTTATCTGTGATGCGAACATGCAAATTATTTGCCTAAATGCAAAGGCCTCTGGCTTTGTGGCCCTAGCCCACTGGACGCTTTGGTTGAAATCTTTGTCTGCGGATATGACTAAGTCCAGACTCCTTTCTCTTCCCTTCAAGGGAACGTTTTTATTTGGTCCAGGCCTGGACTCCATTATTTCTACCGTTACCGGAGGCAAGGGTGCCTTCCTACCACAAGATAAAAAGAACAAGTCTAAGGGATGACAATCTTCGAATTTTCGTTCTGACAAATCCCAACGACAACAATCCTCCTCCAAGCCCAAACAACCCAAGAGAACTTGGAAGCCTGTTCAGTCCTGGAATAAATCCAAGCAGAATAAGAAGCCAGCCGAAAACAAATTGGCATGAAGGGGTGGCCCCCGATCTGGAATTGGATCGTGTAGGGGGCAGACTGTCTTTTTTTTTTTTTTCCAGACGCCTGGTTCAAAGGCATACAGGATCCGTGGGTCCTGGAGGTGGTAGCTCAGGGATATAAGATAGGCTTCAAATCTCATCCGCCAAGGCGCAGATTCCTTCTCTCAAATCTGTCTACCAGACCAGAAAAGAGGGATGCCTTTCTAGAGTGCGTTCAGGTTCTGTCCTCCTTAGGAATTGTTGTCCCGGTGCCTATCGAAGAAAGAGATTTGGGGTTTTATTCAAACCTTTTCGTGGTCCCAAAGAAGGAGGGAACTTTCCATCCAATTCTGGACCTAAAGTGCTTAAAGGGACAGTACACTGTAAAATTGTTTTTCCATTAATGTATTTTAAATGACTTGTTATGCCAACTGCAGAGTATAAAATATTTGAGAAATTCCATTTTCATGCTTATTTGTGTATATGAAGTAGCTGATGTTGTGCTTTGAAACCACAGCCTATTACAATGGGTTGAACTTAAAGGTGATATCAGATCTCATTATGTTCTAAGTTTGTGTAAACAGACTTGCTTCCTTATCTTTTATTTGGCTGGAACACCAAAGCTTAACACATAGAGAGAACAATGGAAAATCATTTTATTACTTAACTATCCTGCATCCCACTGAGAGTGTAATCTCTTCTGCTGGCTGTGTATACTTAGGCTATTCAATAGCCTATACTCAAGTATTAATTTGTTCAGTGTAAGTGAATTAGGAGTAAAGGAGCTACATGTAACCAATTTAATACACTCTAGCAGGTTAAAAGGATCATTGGGATTTTTTGGGTGAACTGTCCCTTTTAAACAAATTTCTCAGTGTCCCTTCCTTCGATTGAGACGATAAGGTCCATCCTTCCTTTAATTCAGGAAGGCCAGTTTATGACCACTACAGACCTGAAGGACGCTTACCTTCATGTTACAATCCACAGGGAACACTTTCAGTTCCTGAGGTTTGCATTCCTGGACCAGCACTTCCAGTTAATTGCCCTTTCGACTGGCCTAGCTACTGCTCCAAGAATCTTTACGAAGGTTCTGGGGGCTCTTCTAGCCAGAACTCAGGGTATTACAGTAGCCCCATACTTGGACGATATTCTGATGCAAGACCCATCCTTTCGCCTTGCGGAAGAATTCTCGGAGTTCCTTCTCAGTCTTCTTCGATCACATAAATGGAAGATAAACTTGGAAAATAGTTCTCTTATCCCAAGTACCAGGGTGGAATTCCTCTGGACTATAATAGACTCAATATCCATGAGGATATTTCTAACAGACCAGAGACGTTGCAAGCTAACTTCGACATGTCTTGCCCTCCGGACCTCCTTGAGTCCCTCTGTGGCTCAGTGTATGGAGAAGATTGGTCTCATGGTGTCCTGCATTGACATCATTCCTTTTGCCAGGTTCCGCCTCAGATCTTTACAACTGTGCATGCTGAGGCAGTGGAACGGCGATCATTCAGATCTGTCTCAACAGATTGTATTAGGTAGCTGGTCGAGAGAACCACTCTCTTGGTGGCTCTATCCAGATCATCTGTCCTGAGATACATGCTTCTTAAGACCATCCTGGGAGATTGTGACTACGGACGCAAGCCTCTCCAGATGGGGAGTGGTTTAGGGTGCCAGGAAGGCACAGGGGTTGTGGACTCAGGAGTCCTCCCTCCCGATCAATATTATGGAACTACGGGCTATCTTTAAGGCCTTAAAGGCTTGGCCACTTCTGGGTTCGTCCCAGTTTATCAGATTCCAATCAGACAATATAACCTTGGTGGCTTACATCAACCATCAGGGGGGAACAAGAAGTTCCTTGGTGATGAAGGAAGTATCTCAGATCCTGGAGTGGGTGGAGGCCCACAGCTGTTCGCTGTCAGCGATCCACATTCCGGGTGTGGACAACTGGGAGGCGGATTTTCTCAGCAGGCAATCCTTCCATCCAGGGGAATGATTTCTCCATCCCGAGGTGTTTGCAGAGATATGCAGCAAGTGGGGGATGCCGGAGATAGATCTCATGGCATCCTGTCTCAATACCAAGCTACCCAGTTACGGGTTGATGTCAATGGATCCCCAAGCCGATCTAATAGATGCACTAGCAGTGCCCTGGAGGTTCAAACTCCTATATCTTTTTCCTCCATTACCGCTTCTTCCTTGAGTGGTTGACCTCATCAAGCAAGAGTGGGTAGGATTGCTCCATCGTGGCCGCGAAGGACGTGGTTCGCGGATCTAGTGGGGATGTCCTCATCTCCTCTGTGGAAGTTACCTTGTCGCAGAGACCACCTGATACAAGGTCCATTTGTTCATCAAAATCTAGATTCTCTGAGGCTGACTGCGTGGAGATTGATCACTTAGTCTTAGCCAAGAGAGGTTTCTCTGAGAGTGTCATTGATACTCTTATTCAAGCTCGTAAACCAGTTACTCGGCGTATCTACCACAAGGTGTGGAGGACCTACGTATTCTCGTGTGAAGAGCGTGATTTTCCTGGCACAGAGTTAAGGTTGCCAGGATCTTATCTTTTCTCCAGGATGGGCTGGAGAAGGGCCTTTCTGCTAGTTCCCTGAGGGGACAGATTTCGACCCTGTCGGTTTTATTGCACAAGAGACTGGCTGAGCTTCCAGATGTGCAGTCCTTTGTTAAAGCTCTGATTAGGATCAGACCTGTGTTTAGGTCTGGGGCTCCTCCTTGGAGCCTAAATCTTGTTCTTCGGGTTTTGCAACAGGTTCCGTTTGAGCCTTTGCATTCCATTGACATTAAATTGTTATCTTGGAAGGTTCTCTTTTTATTGGCTATTGCCTCTGCGCACAGAGTTTCTCTGCTTTGCAATGTGATCCCCCTTATCTGATTTTTCATGCAGATAAGGCAGTTTTACGTACTAAATTAGGTTTTCTTCCTAAGGTTGTGTCAGATCGCAACATAAATCAGGACATTGTGGTTCCTTCCTTGTGTCCTAATCCTCCTTCAACAAAGGAACGCTTACTTCTCAATTTGGATGTAGTTCATGCCTTGAAGTTCTATCTTCAGGCTACTAAGGAGTTTAGACAATCTTACTCTTTGTTTGTTGTCTCTTCGGGGAAGCGTAAGGGGCAAAAGGCTACTTCGACTTCCCTATCTTTTTGGTTAAGGAGTGTCATCCGCTTAGCTTACGACACAGCGGGACATCATCCTCCTGAGAGGATAACGGCTCATTCCACTAGAGCAGTGGCTTCCTCTTGGGCCTTTAAGAATGAGGCCTCTATGGATCATATTTGTAAGGTGGCTACCTGGTCCTCCTTACATACTTTTTTTCAAAATTTTACAAGTTTGATGTTTATGCTTCGGCTGAAGCAGCTTTCGGGAGAAAAGTTTTGCAGGCTGTGGTGCCCTCAGAATAAGGTCCACCTTTTCCTTTTTATTCCCTCCTGTTATTCATTGTGTCCTCTGGAGCTTGGGTATAGTTTTCCCAACAGTAAAGAATTAAGTTGTGGACTCTCCCTATCTTAGGAAGGAAAACATAATTTATGCTTACCAGATATATTCCTTTCCTTCGGGATAGGGAGAGTCCATGGCCCCCGCACGTTTTTTCTTGTCTATGGGCGATATTTATTTTATTCTTCTGGCACCATTTATACCATATTGTTTCTCCTACTTTTCCTTGTCCCCTCTGCAGAATGACTGGAGTGATGATGAAGTGGGAGGGATGTTTGGGATGTTTTAAGTTATAATCTTAAAAATGACGTATAAAAGTAGCTAGTATACAAAATAATGACAGTGATAAGAAAAATAAGTTAATGGCCACTCCTGGGCCTTTTGCCTATACCTATAGATGTGATTTTATAGTGATTATATAGTGGACTGAAGATATCCATAAACTAAGATGTTCCTTCAGTCTGTTAGTAATCAGTTGTAAAAGTTAATCAGGAACGTCTAATTTTTCTAAAGGATTTAAAACTTTTCTGAAAGTGGCAGTTTCTGATGCTCTGGAGTCTTTACCGCCTCCAAGTAAGTGTAAGCGCAAATGTAAGCATTGTGTTTCTGAAACCAAGAGTACCACTTCTCCTGGCACAAGGTCCGTCAGTCTGTCCCCAGGCTCTGATTTGGAGGGGTTATCCTCTGCATCAGAGAGTGAGGTGTCTGCTGATGATTCTTCCTCTGATAAGATAAAGAACCTGAGGAGATGACTTTTCAATTCAAAATTGAACATTTCCTTTTTCTGTTAAGAGGTCTTGAAAAATCTAGGAGTTTATTATTCTAAACCAGCAGAGGAAAAACCTGTACATAAGTTAGATCTCATATTCAGACCCAGGTCTCGTTCACCCGACACATTTCTGGTTCCTTCTTTAATTGCTGAAATCATTACCAAGGATTAGGATAAACCAGGATGTCACGTTTTCTCCTGCAGCAATGTTTCAGAAGCCTTTTCCTGTTGCTGAAACTAGTGTGGAGCGATGGGGCACCATACCTAAAGTTGATGGTGCAATCTCTACTTTAGCTGAGAGGACAGCTATTCCTCTGGAAGACAGTACATCCTTTAAAGATCCTATGGAAAGGCAACTTGAGTTACTTCAGGAAGGCTTTGCTGCAGGAATGATTATTTTAACATGCAGTGAGTATTCTCACAGTTGCTGGAGCAGCTGCCTTTTGGTGTGATTCCTTATCTGATCTAGTCTCCAAGGATACAAAACCGAATTCAAGCTTTGAAAACGGCAAACTCATTCATATGTGATGCAATCCTACAGATTGTTCTCAATTATGCTAAGAATACAGCTTTGGCTGTTTCTTTAAGTCATGGTCGGCAGATATGTTTTCAAATCTAGACTACTGAATTTGGCTTTTAAAGGTATACATTTATTTGGTCCAGGTCTGGACTCTCTTATTTCTACAGTGACTGGGGGCCTCAGTGCAAGAAGTCCAAACAAAAAGGAAACCTACAACAACCATACACTAAGATAGTGAAACAGAAAGAGCGCTCTGTAAATGCAAAGGGTGTTAATGGAAAAATAAAATAAGGCAATTTCAAAGGAACCTCATGCATACAATGCAAATGTATGAAAAAATATGATAAGACAACTTCAGATGAACCTCATACATACAATGCAAAATAATTACACAGTACAGATGAATGAACATACACCACAAATGATTATTCCAGACACAACAAAAGGATATGTTAGCTTCAGGAAATCTTTACATCAGACAGGAGTGTATGAGACAGGTGTTGCAGCTTCCCAAAAGACACAGCACTGGAGGCTGGATATCACTAATGCAAATACAAGAGAAGGAAAGGGCGGCACAAAACACCTCTAAATGCAGACTGTTAGACCACAAAGAATTTTATTAAAACATATGACGATTAAACACTCACACTCTCAACCCTCAAACATATGAGGTATGTGCAATCCCAGAAATAAAAAGCAATCAAATGCTCAATCCAAGCGTGATAAATTTCCAGCACACGAACAGTCCTCAGCGATCAAATGTGCGATTACCACAGTTGTTAGAAGAAAGTTCACAGTATTAAAAAGTTCATGATAAAATTAGTCATTAAATGAAACGCCAAAAGCCCATACTGCACCAGACTACCAGGTTGAAAAAGCCGGCTCTCCTGCAGCTGTTGTATGCGGCGTGGCGTGAAGACGGTGTGCGGGGCCTAACGCGTTTCGTAGGACGTCTTCCTACTTCGTCAGAGGCTGCCCACACTCTGTCTCCGCCGTCTTTTGTAATACTTCTCCAATCCGGAACTGATTCCTATTGGATGTTTCGCAAGAGAAATTGAAGTGTCTAAACAAGTTTCTCAAAGTTCCATCCTTTAAGATGGAGACTATACGCTCCATTCTTCCTTTAGTACAAAAGGGTCAGTTCATGACAACCATAGACCTAAAGAATGCTTTTTTTCATGTTCCTATTCACAGGGACCATCACAGATTCCTGAAATTTGCCTTTCTGGACAAACATTTCCAGTTCGTAGCCCTTCCATTTGGTCTCTCAAAGGTTCTGGGGGCTCTTTTGGCAGTGATACGTTCTCATGGAATTGCTATGGCACCCTACCTGGACGACATATTGGTTCAGACGCCATCTTTTCAACAAGCAAAATCTCACCCAGAGATATTGGGGGTTTTTTCTTCGTTCCCACGGATAGAATGTGAATCTGGAAAAAAATCTCCCTTTCCCCTGCTACAAGAGAAGTGTTCTTAGGGACCATAATAGATTCTCTATTGATGAAGATTTTTCTGACAGAGGTCAGGAAAAAAAAAATTTCCTCTTGCCTCTCTCTTCAGGCTACTGCTCATCCTTCAGTGGCTCAATGTATTGAGAAAATCGATCTGATGGTGGCTTCCATGGACATAATTTCTTTTGCTTGATTCCATTTTAGAGCTCTCCAGTTGTGCATGCTCAGACAATGGAATGGTGATCATGCGGATCTATCTCAGAGAATAGAGTTAGATCAGTCATCAAGAGACTCTCTCCCGTGGTGGATTTCTCAGGAACATCTGTCTCAGTGCACATGCTTTCGGAGACCTTCCTGGGTGAACGTGACCAAGGACGCCAGCCTGCTGGGCTGGGGAGCAGTCTGGAACTCGTTAAAAGCTCAGGGCCTTTGGACTCAGGAGGAGTCTGCTCTTCCCATCAACATCTTGGAGTTGAGGGTGATTTACAATGCTCTATTGGCTTGGCCTCAGTTGTTCTCAGTCCAGTTTATCAGGTTCAAGTCAGACAACATAACCTCTGTGGCTTACATCAATTACCAGGGAGGGACTCGCAGTTCCTTAGCCATGAAGGAGGTTACTCGGATTCTTCAGTGGGCAGAGACCCACAATTGCTGTCTATCTGCCATCCACATTCCAGGAGTAGACAACTGGGAAGCGGATTTTCTGAGCAGACAGAGTTTTCATCCCGGGGAGTGGGAACTCCATCCGGAGGCGTTTTCCAGCTTAGTCCTCAAATGGGGGTTGCCGAAGTTAGATCTGATGGCGTCCCGTCAGAACACCAAGCTTCCAAGGTACAGTTCAAGGTCAAGAGATCCCCAGGCCGTTGTGATAGATGCTCTGGCTGTTCCTTGGGTTTTCAGGTTGCATACCTGTTTCCTCCGTTTGCTCTCCTTCCACGAGTCATTGCTCGTATCAAACAGGAGAGGGCGTTGGTGATTCTAATAGCCCCTGCGTGGCCTTGCAGGATCTGGTTTGCATATCTAGTGGAGATGTCATCTCTTCCACCTTGGAGACTACCTCTGAGGAAGGACCTCCTGATTCAGGGTCCCTTCCTTCATCCAAATCTTATTTCTCTGAAGCTGACTGCTTGGAGATTGAATGCTTAATTCTGTCTAAGGGTGTTTTTTCTGAGTCTGTCATTGAGACCATGATTCAGGCTCGCAAGCCTGTTACTAGAATGATTTACCATAAGGTATGGCATAAATACATTTATTGGTGTGAATCCAAGGACTACTCTTGGAGTAGGGTTAGGATTCTTAGGATTTATTTTTTCTCCAAGAAGGTCTGGAGAAGGGATTGTCAGTCACTAGCCTGAAGGGTCAGATTTCTGCTTTATCAGTTTTACTACATTAACGTTCGGTGGATGTGTCAGATGTGCAATCTTTTTGTCAGGCCTTGGTCAAAATCAGGCCTGTCTTTAAGTCTGTTGCTCCTCCTTGGAGCCTTAGCCTTGTTCTTAAAGTTTTACAGCTGGCTCTGTTTGAGCCGTTGCATTCCATAGATATTAAGTTGTTATATTGGAAGGTTTTGCTTCTTGTTGCTATCGCTTCTGCTCGAAGAGTCTCGGAACTCTCAGCTCTGCAGTGTGATATCCTCTTGCCGATAAGGCGGTTCTTAGTACTGAGTTAGGTTTCCTTCCTAAGGTTCTTTCTAATAGAAATATCAATCAGGAAATTGTTGTTCCCTCTCTGTGTCCTAATCCTCCTCCTTCCAAAGAACGTTTGTTACACAATTTGGATGTTGTACGTGCTCTTAAATTCTACTTATAGGAAACTAAGGATTTTTACCAGTCCTCTGCCCTCTTTGTCTGTTTCTCTGGGAAACGTAAAGGTCAGAAAGCTACTGCTACTACTCTTTCTTTTTGGTTACAAAGTATAAATCGTTTGGCTTATGAGACTGCTGGACAGCAGCCTCCTGAGAGAATTACGGCTCTTTCCACAAGAGCTGTTTCCTCTTCTTGGGCTTTCAAAAATTGGTCTTCTCTACATACTTTTTCCAAATTTTCCAAATTTGATACTTTTGCCTTGGCTGAGGCTTCTTTTAGGAGAAAGGTTCTTCAAGCGGTGTTGCCTTCTGTTTAGGACTGTTTAGGACTGCCTGTCTTGTGCCTCCCTATTCATCCGTGTCCTCTAGCTTGGGTATTGGTTCCCAGCAGTAATTTCTCAAGCCGTGGACTCACCATATCTTAGGAAAGAAAAACTAAATGTATGCTTACCTGATAAATGTATTTATTTCCGGATATGGTGAGTCCATGGCCCCACCCTTTATTTTAAGACAGTTGTTCTTTTGACTATAACCTCAGGCACCTCTACACCTTGTGTTACTCCTTTTTCTCCATTTCCCTTTGGTCGAATGACTGGGGGTTGTGTGTAAGGGAGTGATACTTAGCAGTTTAACTGTGGTGCTCTTTGCCTCCTCCTGCTGGCCTGGAGTGATATTCCCAACAGTAATTACTCAAGCCGTGGACTCGCCATATCCGGAAATAAATAAATTTATCAGGTAAGCATACATTTTGTTTTTTCTGGTAAACATAAGGGTCAAAAGGCCACGGTTGTGTCTTTATCTTTTTTGGTTGAAGAGCATAATTCACAGAGCTTGAAGCTGGTCAAGATCCACCTGTCAGAATTACTACTCATTCCACTTGTTCAGTTGCCACTTCCAGCACTTTCCAGAATGAGGCCTCTGTTGAACAAATTTGCAAGGCTGCAACTTGGTCTTCTCTTTATACTTTTACAAAGTTTTATCATTTTGATGTTTGCCTCAGTGGAGGCTGCGTTTGGTAGAAAGGTTCTTCAGGCGGTGGTGCCTGCCTTACTTTTTTTTTTTTTTCCCCCACCCATTGTTTTTAGTTGACTCCACAGCTTGGGTATTGTTTCTCAAGAGTAAAAGTCTCATGGACTCTCACTACCATTAGAAAGAAAACAAAATGTATTCTTACCTGCTAAATTAATTTCTTTTCTTGGTAGTGAAAGTACACAAACCCATTTTCTTTCTTTCCCTACTGTCTTTCTTTCTTACTTATTTCCTTGGCTATGAAGTAGGAGGGATATTTCTCTTGTTAAGTGTATTCAGTCCACGGGTCATCCATTACTTATGGGATATATTCCCCTTCCCAACAGGAAGTTGCAAGAGGATCACCCAAGCAGAGCTGCTATATAGCTCCTCCCCTCACATGTCATACCCAGTCATTCTCTTGCAACTCAACTAGATAGGAGGTTGCGAGAGGTCTGGGGTGTTTTTATACTTAGTTTATTTCTTCAATCAAAAGTTTGTTATTTTAAATGGCACCGGAGTGTGCTATTTGTTCTCAGGCAGTATTTGGAAGAAGAATCTGCCTGCGTTTTCTATGATCTTAGCAGAAGTAACTAAGATCCACTGGCTGTTCTCGCACATTCTGAGGAGTGGGGTAACTTTCAGAAAGGGAATAGCGTGCGGGGAATCCTGCAAACAAGGTATGTGCAGTAAATTATTTTTCTAAGGAATGGAATTGACTAAGAAAATACTGCTGATACGGATGTAATGTAAGTAAAGCCTTTTAATACAGTGAAAGCGACTGTTAGCAGGCTGATTTAAATATGTACAGTAAAGTAATTTTCTAAGGAATGGAATTTGACTGAGAAAATGCTATTAATACTGAAGTGATGTTATAAGCCTTAAATGCAGTAGGAAGACTGGTATCAGGCTTATCAATAGAGATACATACTCCTTAAAAAAAGGATGTTTAAAACGATTTTGCTGGCATGTTTAATCATTTTGTGAGGTACATTGGTGATAAAACTTATTGGGGCATAAATTTTTTCCACATGGCTGACCGTTTTTTCTGCATAGAAACAGTTAACTGAAACTCCCAATGTTGTAATATTGAGTAGGAGGGGCCTATTTTAGCGCTTTTTTGACGCAGTAAAAATTCAGGCTCAGTCTTCCTGTTTCTTCCTGCATGACCCAGGTCGTCTCCAGAGAGCTTAAGGGACTTCAAAAGTCATTTTGAGGGAGGTAATCAGTCACAGCAGACCTGTGACAGTGGTTTTTGGACTGTATTAAAAAACGTTTTTTTCTTTACTACTTATAAAAAAACGTTTTGGGTGTTAAGGGGTTAATCATCCATTTGCAAGTGGGTGCAATGCTCTGCTAACTTAATACATTTACTGTGAAAATTTTGTTGCTATAACTGATTTGGTTCATTGTTATTTCAACTGTGACAGCTTTTGGTGCTTCTTAAAGGCACAGTAGCGTTTTTCTTTATTGCTTGTAAAATTATTTACAGTGTTTTCCAAGTCTCCTAGTTTTATTGCTAGTCTGTTTAAACATGTCTGACACAGATGAATCTGTTTGTTCACTATGTTTAAAGGCCAGTGTGGAGCCCCATAGAAATATGTGTACTAAATGTATTGATTTCACTTTAAATAATAAAGGTCAGTCTTTATCTATAAAAGAATTATCACCAGACAACGAGGGGGAAGTTATGCCGACTAACTCTCCTCACGTGTCAGTACCTTCGCCTCCCGCTCAGGAGGCGCGTGATATTGTGGCGCCAAGTGCATCAGGGGCGTCCATACAAATCACTTTACAAGACATGGCTACTATTATGAATAATACCCTGACAGAAGTATTATCTAAATTGCCAGAATTAAGAGGCAAGCGCGATTGCTCTGGGGTAAGAATAGAGCGGGCTGGTGCTACAAGAGCCATGTCCGATACTGCGTCACAGTTTGCAGAACATGAGGACGGAGAGCTTCATTCTGTAGGTGACGGATCTGATCCAGGGAAACCGGATTCAGAGATCTCTAATTTTAAATTTAAGCTTGAGAACCTCCGTGTATTGCTAGGGGAGGTTTTAGCGGCTCTGAATGACTGTAACACAGTTGCAATTCCAGAGAAATTATGTAGGCTGGATAGATACTATGCAGTACCGGTCTGTACTGATGTTTTTCCTATACCTAAAAGGCTTACAGAAATTATTAGCAAGGAGTGGGATAGACCTGGTGTGCCTTTTTCCCCACCTCCTATATTTAGAAAAATGTTTCCAATAGACGCCACTACACGGGACTTATGGCAGACGGTCCCTAAGGTGGAGGGAGCAGTTTCTACTTTAGCTAAGCGTACCACTATCCCGGTGGAGGATAGTTGTGCTTTTTCGGATCCAATGGATAAAAAATTGGAAGGTTACCTTAAGAAAATGTTTGTTCAACAAGGTTTTATCTTACAGCCCCTTGCATGCATTGCGCCTGTCACTGCTACTGCAGCATTCTGGTTTGAGTCTCTAGAAGAGGCCATTCACTCAGCTCCATTGGATGAAATTATGGACAAGCTTAAAGCACTTAAGCTAGCTAATGCATTTGTTTCTGATGCCATTGTACATTTAACTAAACTAACAGCTAAGAACTCCGGATTTGCCATCCATGCGCGCAGAGCGTTATGGCTTAAATCCTAGTCAGCTGATGTAACTTCTAAATCTAAATTGCTTAATATTCCTTTCAAGGGGCAAACCTTATTCGGGCCCGGCTTGAAAGAAATTATCGCTGACATTACTGGAGGTAAGGGTCATACTCTTCCTCAGGACAGGGCCAAATCAAAGGCCAAACAGTCTAATTTTCGTGCCTTTCGAAACTTCAAGGCAGGAGCAACGTCAACTTCCTCCGCCCCAAAACAGGAAGGAACCGTTGCTCGTTACAGGCAGGCCTGGAAAACTAACCAGTCCTGGAACAAGGGCAAGCAGGCCAGAAAACCTGCTACTGCCCCTAAGACAGCATGAAGGGATGGCCCCCTATCTGGAAACGGATCTAGTGGGGGGCAGACTTTCTCTCTTCGCCCAGGCGTGGGCAAGAGATGTCCAGGATCGCTGGGCGTTGGAAATCATATCTCAGGGATATCTTCTGGACTTCAAGGCTTCTCCTCCTCAAGGGAGATTTCATCTTTCAAGGTTATCAGAAAACCAGATAAAGAAAGAGGCATTCCTACGTTGCGTACAAGACCTCCTAGTAATGGGGGTGATCCACCCAGTTCCGCGGACGGAACAAGGACAGGGGTTTTATTCAAATCTGTTCGTGGTTCCCAAGAAAGAGGGTACCTTCAGACCAATCTTGGACCTAAAGATCTTAAACAAATTCCTAAGAGTTCCATCATTAAAAATGGAAACTATTCGGACTATCCTACCCATGATCCAAGAGGGTCAGTACATGACCACAGTGGACTTAAAGGATGCCTACCTTCACATACCGATTCACAGAGATCATCATCAGTTCCTAAGATTTGCCTTTTTAGACAGGCATTACCAATTTGTAGCTCTCCCCTTCGGGTTGGCTACGGCCCCGAGAATCTTTACAAAGGTTCTGGGCTCTCTTCTGGCGGTCCTAAGACCGCGAGGCATAGCGGTGGCTCCGTATCTAGACGACATCCTGATACAGGCGTCAAGCTTTCAAATTGCCAAGTCTCATACAGAGATAGTTCTGGCATTTCTGAGGTCGCATGGGTGGAAGGTGAAGGTGGAAAAGAGTTCTCTATCACCACTCACAAGAGTCTCCTTCCTAGGGACTCTGATAGATTCTGTAGAAATGAAAATTTACCTGACGGAGGCCAGGTTATCAAAACTTTTAAATGCTTGCCGTGTCCTTCATTCCATTCCACGCCCGTCAGTGGCTCAGTGCATGGAAGTAATCGGCTTAATGGTAGCGGCAATGGACATAGTGCCATTTGCGCGCCTGCATCTCAGACCGCTGCAATTGTGCATGCTAGGTCAGTGGAATGGGGATTACTCAGATTTGTCCCCCCTACTAAATCTGGATCAAGAGACCAGAGATTCTCTTCTCTGGTGGCTATCTCGGGTCCATCTGTCCAAGGGTATGACCTTTCGCAGGCCAGATTGGACGATTGTAACAACAGATGCCAGCCTTCTAGGCTGGGGCGCAGTCTGGAATTCCCTGAAGGCTCAGGGATCGTGGACTCAGGAGGAGAAACTCCTCCCAATAAATATTCTGGAGTTAAGAGCAATATTCAATGCTCTTCTAGCTTGGCCTCAGTTAGCAACACTGAGGTTCATCAGATTTCAGTCGGACAACATCACGACTGTGGCTTATATCAACCATCAAGGGGGAACCAGGAGCTCCCTAGCGATGTTAGAAGTCTCAAAGATAATTCGCTGGGCAGAGTCTCACTCTTGCCACTTGTCAGCGATCCACATCCCAGGCGTGGAGAACTGGGAGGCGGACTTTCTAAGTCGTCAGACTTTTCATCCGGGGGAATGGGAACTCCATCCGGAGGTATTTGCTCAACTGGTCCATCGTTGGGGCAAACCAGAACTGGATCTCATGGCGTCTCGCCAGAACGCCAAACTTCCTCGTTACGGATCCAGGTCCAGGGACCCGGGAGCAACGCTGATAGATGCTCTAGCAGCTCCTTGGTTCTTCAACATGGCTTATGTGTTTCCACCGTTTCCTCTGCTCCCTCGACTGATTGCCAAGATCAAACAGGAGAGAGCATCGGTGATTCTGATAGCGCCTGCGTGGCCACGCAGGACCTGGTATGCAGACCTAGTGGACATGTCGTCCTGTCCACCATGGACTCTACCTTTGAGGCAAGACCTTCTAATACAAGGTCCTTTCAATCATCCAAATCTAATTTCTCTGAGACTGACTGCGTGGAGATTGAACGCTTGATCCTATCAAAGCGTGGCTTCTCCGAGTCAGTTATTGATACCTTGATACAGGCACGAAAGCCTGTTACCAGAAAAATCTACCATAAGATATGGCGTAAATACCTGTATTGGTGCGAATCCAAGAGTTACTCATGGAGTAAGGTTAGGATTCCAAGGATATTGTCCTTTCTCCAAGAGGGTTTGGAAAAAGGCTTATCAGCTAGTTCTTTAAAGGGACAGATTTCTGCTCTGTCTATTCTTTTGCACAAGCGTCTGGCAGAAGTTCCAGACGTTCAGGCCTTTTGTCAAGCCTTAGCTAGGATTAAGCCTGTGTTTAAAACTGTTGCTCCTCCGTGGAGCTTAAACTTGGTTCTTAAAGTTCTTCAAGGAGTTCCGTTTGAACCCCTTCATTCCGTTGATATTAAACTTTTATCTTGGAAAGTTCTGTTTTTGATGGCTATTTCCTCGGCTCGAAGAGTCTCGGAGTTATCCGCCTTACATTGTGATTCTCCTTATCTGATTTTCCATTCAGACAAGGTAGTTCTGCGTACTAAACCTGGGTTTTTACCTAAGGTAGTCTCTAGCAGGAATATCAATCAGGAGATTGTTGTTCCGTCATTATGTCCTAATCCTTCTTCAAAGAAGGAACGACTTTTGCACAATCTGGACGTAGTCCGTGCCCTGAAATTCTATTTACAGGCAACTAAGGATTTTCGTCAAACTTCTTCACTGTTTGTTGTTTACTCTGGGCAGAGGAGAAGTCAAAAAGCTTCGGCAACCTCTCTCTCCTTTTGGCTTCGTAGCATAATACGCTTAGCCTATGAGACTGCTGGACAGCAGCCCCCTGAAAGAATTACAGCTCATTCCACTAGAGCTGTGGCTTCCACCTGGGCCTTTAAGAATGAGGCCTCTGTTGAACAGATTTGCAAGGCTGCGACTTGGTCTTCGCTTCACACTTTTTCAAAATTTTACAAATTTGACACTTTTGCTTCTTCGGAGGCTGTTTTTGGGAGAAAGGTTCTACAGGCAGTGGTTCCTTCCGTTTAAGTTCCTGCCTTGTCCCTCCCATCATCCGTGTACTTAGCTTTGGTATTGGTATCCCATAAGTAATGGATGACCCGTGGACTGAATACACTTAACAAGAGAAAACATAATTTATGCTTACCTGATAAATTTATTTCTCTTGTAGTGTATTCAGTCCACGGCCCGCCCTGTCTTTTTTAAGGCAGATCTAAATTTTAATTAATACTCCAGTCACCACTGCACCCTATGGTTTCTCCTTTCTCGTCTTGTTTCGGTCGAATGACTGGATATGACATGTGAGGGGAGGAGCTATATTGCAGCTCTGCTTGGATGATCCTCTTGCAACTTCCTGTTGGGAAGGAGAATATATCCCATAAGTAATGGATGACCCGTGGACTGAATACACTACAAGAGAAATAAATTTATCAGGTAAGCATAAATTATGTTTTTCTCTGGTATAGAGTCTTTGCCTTCCCAAGAGTAAAGGTCTCATGGACTATCACTACAAAGAAAGAAATTAATATATCAGGTAAGAATACATTTTGTTATACCAGTATTGAAAATGCCATCAGCACATGCATGCAATTGATCATTTACTTTGAAAAACTGAGGATAACAGATACATTTTAGATAGTTGGAGAAGTTTTTTTTTTTTTTATTTGTTTGTTTTTTCTGGACCACTATCTGAAAATCCTTTGATTTCTCCTTTAAAAATATTCCTTTCAAAATGTCCATACTTGTAACAACCTAGATGGCAAATCATGTTCATCTGTTTAAAAGTGATAAGTATTTAAAAATCCACATTAAACATCAAATTATTGCAACTTTTATAATGGCTTTGGCTTATGATACAGTGTTTAAGGCATGGCTGTGAATATACCAAGTCGTTTGAAATGCAGATTCTCCTGTAATCCTTTGCCGCGTGCCTGTGCTTTGTTAAGCTTTATGCTTTTCACAATCAAGAGTTCATAAATCACGAGTGGCCAGCTCCAGTTATGCAGAGCATCCCCTCCCCACTGTCTGCACTAGAATCCCCTTCCTCCATCTCCTGAACTAGGTTATTATTGGTTTTGCGTTGGCTTTTCCCTGTTGGCCTCCCAAGTGTAAACAACAAGGTCAAATTTATGTGGAAAGTAATACACAACCTCATGCCATGCACTATCCCAGAAGCCCTTCCTTCACTCTGTCCCAAGACAAATAGTGAGGACTGGCTGCAAAAACTTAAGTGACTCATTGCTTGAGATCAATGTATAATCCATGCCCTTTGCGTTGCAGTGCTCTTTATGCCCTCTCACCACTTGTGAGGGACGTTACCTCAGATGAAAAACTCTCCAACTAACCTGTTCTGTTTGGTTTAACATACTTACAAATGCTAAGAGAGTTTACATTCCTGAGAATGTTGTTGATATGTGGTATACAGAGCTGTGGCTTGAATTTCTTAAATCCTCCCTTGTGGTTTTACCGGGCAATGCTATGTACAACTGCCATAGTTTATGTTCATGCCAAATGTTACTAGTACTACTAGCAGAACTGCTGCATTATATATTATAACCTGCATCACTGTTGCATGCATAGATAATCTATTCCTTCTAGTTGTCGCATTAATACTTTGTGAGGTCCACCTTGTTTTTTTATTATTATTGTCATTATTTGTAATGCACTAATAGATTTGCAGTGTTATACAGGGGGTGTTATGAAAAAGCAGAACAGGACCCTGTAATCCATTTGTCCCAGTCTGCCCTCCCTGTATGGTCTTTATATCATTCTTGGATGGACTTCTTTCAACTGAAACACACAGCTCTGTCCCTCTCTGTGCCTTAGTGTCTTGGCGTGCCAACTCATCTAGGTGTCACCAGTATGTATTCTTGTAAACTGCAGAGGTCTTACAGTGCCTTCTGCTACAGGTGTTGCCTGTCACTGACCTAACCATCTCAGGTGGCAAAATATTTTTGTTTCATCCTCAAAATTAGAAGAACAAAGCCTAATTATAGATATGTTCAGGGTAAAAGCCATTAATTTTGCAGAAAATATTTGAGAGCCTATAAGCTTTGGTCATCTACGGCTAGGTCCCCAGGAAGAGTTCTGTAAGTGAAGTCCAGTGAGCATTTGGGATCCATTTACAAAGCTTCAAGCTTGCAGCCGCAAGTTAATAAGCAGTGGTCTTAAGACCACCTCTTCTAATGCCACTGCCTGACTTAATACATACCAGACTGATTTGTCCAGGGATGAATGACAAGGTGTGCGAAAGGGTGGCAGTTGCCACCTCAGTAACCCCAAAGCAGGTGGACAGGCTGGGAACCCTGACAATTTTTTAATAAATGAGTGCCTTTATGTTCAAACCATCCCCAAGTCTTCATTTCTTCTAGTAAGCAGATTAGCAATGACATGGCTCTCAGGGTGGTCTTTATAAAGTCATAAAGTGGATTTTGTCACTCACCCTTTCTGTGTTTCCTGTGTAGTTACTTGGAATACAGTGAATTGAAGATAATTTGGCAAATTATTTAGGACCACCAGGAATAAAAGATAAAGGACAGTCTCTTTATTCTTTTGAATATAATTTTAAAGGGACGTGATACACAAATGTTGAAACACTTGAAAGTGATGCAGCCTAGTGGTAAAAAGCTGACTAGAAAATATCACCTGAACATCTCTATGTGAAAAAGAAAGATATTTTACCTCAAAATGTCCTAAGTATTCACACCCCATTGTAAAGGACTTTAAGTAGACAATCAGTATGCCTAACCTGCAAGGGAGCGTGCCTCATGCACACATGTTATTTCTCTATTCCGTTTAAAGGAACATTATTTTTTCTTTGCAAAAATGTTTTGTAGATTATCTATTTATATAGCCTATAAAGTTCTGTGTTTTGGGTTCTTTTTAAATTTATAGTTTTGCTTATTTTAAAATAACATTGCTCTGATTTTCAGACTCCTAATAAGCCCCAAAGTTTTAAGAGAATACAGACAGATACCTTCTCCAGCTTGCTCCTGTTTGTGTAAAGGGTCTTTTCATATACAAAAGAAGGGGGGAGTGTCTTATTTCCCACTTGCAGTTGGCTTTCCAGCTACCTTTTCAACAGAGCTAAACTGAGAGCTTCTGAGCTTCTAAGTAAGTTTTTAAACAGTTTTATACTGGATTTTTGTATCAGTATCTGTACATCTTATTCTTTATAGTTATATGAAAATTGGTGTATACTGTCCCTTTAAGGAATTTTACTATGAAATCTCATGAGATCACAGTAAAACAGTTAAAGGGACAGTATACACTCATTTTCCTATAACTGCATGTAATAGACACTACTATAAAGAATAAGATGCACAGATACTGATATAAAAATCCAGTATAAAATGGTTTAAAAACGTACTTAGAAGCTTTCAGTTTAGCTCTGTTGAAAAGGTAGTTGGAAAGCCCACTGCAAGTGGGAAATAAGACACCCCCCTCCCCCTTCTTTTGCATATGAAAAGACCCTTTACACAAACAGGAGCAAGCTGGAGAAGGTAGCTGACGGTATTCAAATAAAACTTTGGGGCTTGGTTAGGAGTCTGAAAATCAGAGCAATGTTATTTAAAAATAAGCAAAATTATAAATTTAAAAGAAAAACAAACTTTATGGGCTTTATAAATAGATCATCTACAAAACATTTATGCAAAGAAAAAATGAGTGTATAATGGCCCTTTAATGACCTCAGCATTGCTGATGCTGATTGGCTGCTGTTCATTTCTTCCTTTATTTTTATATTTTGAGGTAAAATATCTTTTTTTTTTACATAGAGATCTTCAGGTGATATCTTCCTGTCAGCTTTTTACAGTTATACTGCATCAATAGTCTTTCCAGTCGTGCAATAGAACCAGGTCTGTTTATGCCCACCATAGATTTGTGTGTGTGTGTGTGTGTATATGTATGTATATATATTTTATTTTTTTTATTATTTACAATTCTGTTGTTGGACTTTAGTTTTGATCTAGCTACAGCTCCATAGATCTTTTATAAAATAACTGGCACTCATATTAATTTAATTTTACAAAAGTTTTCTATGACCCCAAGTTTATGCCTCTGTCATGTTTCACAAAAAGAACCTTGGATTGTTTTTATTTCCTCAGATGGTGAGAGTCCACAAGTCTTTACTTGAGGGAATGCCCCTCCTAACCACTAGGAGGAGACTTCCCACATGTGGTGACTCTTGGACTTACACCAATTTTTCAGGCAAGCATAAATTTTGTTTTTTTGTCTACTGAAGTAGAATAGAAAAGAGAACAGTTGGAATGACAGCCAGACAACCTAAGGTTGAGACTGGACCCTGTGAAAGCATTACACACAAGTGGGCTATTTGATTCCTGCATGTGGATATGAGTGGAGGATATGAGTCTTGTGGATGGATATGAGTGGATGATATCCTTAAATCGCAAAACTTACTGTTTGTATACAGCAAACACATAGTGACTGAGAACAGCTGTAGGGAAGGTGTGTGTGTTTGCAATAATACCTTCTGCTGAAAGATTGTTCCAGTAACTTTTGAATACAAAATTTATTTTCCTGCAAGTGGGAACACTGGTGGTAAATATCATTTATATTAAGATTTTTCCCCAGTACATATATTTGTTTGTGTATCCTGTATCCACCCTTATTATGGAAGTAATATTGCATTTATAGGGACATACAACTGCAAAAATAAAATGCTCCAGTGTGTTAGAATGCAAAAGGCTTACACGCCTAGTTAGAGTCCACTACTAAGCAGTAATGCACTACAAGGTCGAAGCTGAACACATTTGGTGGGCCAATGACAAGAGACTTGTGTGTAGCCACCAATCGCCATCTAGGTCTCCGTAGTGCATCGCTGTGCTAATTCTACTTAAGGACACCAAGAGAATGAAGTGAATGTGAAAATAAAATTAAATTACATTTAAAAAGTCTCTAAAAATTGTATGCTCCATCTACACCATGACAATTTAGTTTTGAATTTCATATCTTTTTAATGAGGTAATTTCCTGCAGAAATCCCTGTTAAATAAATATTAACATATATTTGGTGAATCATGCCGCACCTCTATGTAGACCACTTTGTATTTATGTAAAGGAATATGAAACAGTGCTCCTTTAGTTAAAAACAAAAAAATGTTAAATAAAGGAATCTGATTTGCATAAAACAGCAAACGACTTACTTGTTTTCTTGCTAAATGAGCACTTAGAAATTCTCATTGTAGCCACTTCCTGCATCTGAATAAGAGAGCAGACATTACATTAAAGGGACATTAAACACTTAATAATCATTGCTTGAATGATGTATTCAGAGCAAAGATTATCCTGATAATGAAAGTATATTGCAAAGTTGTTTTACTACATGTAATCAAACCATTTATATTAATATCTCAAGGTGCTTATTGTCCTTTTAAGTTCTACTGTCACAATTTTTACAGCAAACGTTCTCTACTGAGCATGGTCAATAAACGGATATCAGCTATTATAGGTGTCTCCTAGCAACCACTTCAAAGGATAAAATGCTTCTTCCTGTAGAGCTACAGCCCCCTTATGGGGCACTGACAGGAAGTAATGGACCCTGCACAAATTAAAGGGGCAGTAAACCTATCAAATAATGTTATATAATTCTGCACATAGCGATGCGCTTAGGAGAAGAAAACAGACCCTCTCAGTAGAGCCAGGAGCAGCGTTCTGTTTTTTTTGCAAAATATCTATCTAACCCTTTGCTTTACAAGGCTGGCGCTTAGCTAACATTATATAATTCTGCACTATGTACAGAATTATATAACATTATTTGCTAGGTTTACTGCCCCTTTAAGTTTAAGTTTAAAAAAAAAAAATGTATAGAAGTTAATCAATTCCCCTATAAATCATTGCAATGTCTATTACTCATCTTTTTTTATTATTAAACTGTGTGTTTTAAATCCCTTTAAAAAAAATATCTCTAAGTACATTTAGCTTCTTTTTAATAGTTGCTATATTTCATTTAAATCTCTGTTTTTCTATTCTATAGCCAGAGACTCGGCCAGATGGTCCTGCTTCAGGTTATGGTTCCTTTCACCAGCAATACTGGCTGGATGGGAAGATTATTGCAGTGGGGGTGATTGATATCCTTCCCTACTGTGTCTCATCTGTGTATCTCTACTATGACCCCGACTACTCCTTCCTCTCCCCTGGAGTATATTCAGCCTTACAGTAAGTACCACAAATTATCATTTTTATGATTACTATATTAGCATGTTGCTTATCTAAAGTACATTTCTCCAGATGTTACTTAAAGGGACAGTCAAGTCCAAAAAAAACTTCCATGTTTCAAATAGGGCATGTCATTTTAAACAACTTTCCAATTTACATTTATCACCAATTTTGCTTTGTTCTTTTGGTATTCTTAGTTGAAAGCTAAACCTAGGAAGGCTCATATGATAATTCCTAAGCCTTTGAAGGCCGCCTCTTATTACATGCTTTTCACAACAGGGGAGTACTAGTTCATATAATCCATATAGATAACATTATGATCATACCCGTGGCTTGTGGCAGACACTGCACTAATTTGCTAAAATGAAAGTCAATAGATAATAAATAAAATGTCATGTGATTAGGGTGCAGTCTGCAGAGGCTTAGATACAAGATAATCACAGAGGTAAAAAGTATATTTATATAACAGTGTTGGTTATGCAAAGCTGGGGAATGGGTAATAAAGGGATTATCTATCTTTTAAAACAATAAACATTCTGGTGTTGACTGTCTCTATAAGCTTCAGTAAGAAATAAATGTGATTTAAAAGTTATTCTTCAAACGATTAGACTTCAGTTTTATCTAAAGTCTCATGAAATGGCCGTTATAACCTTGTAGAAACAAAATAATTTTATATATTAATCCATTTTATTGACCTAGTATTCTGTACTCAATATAAATTCTCCTTTACCCCAGATGCAGCTGAAAAAAGAAAACGTTTAAAGGGATATGAAACCCAAACGTTTTCTTTTGTGATAGAGCATACCATTTCATAAAGGTTTCCAATTTACTTCTATTATTACATTTGTTTTGTTCCCGTGGTATTCTTTGTTAAAGAGAATAGAGGTAGGCACCTAGATCACTACCTGGCAGGAAATAGTGCTGCCATATTCTTGCTAAACTGCTGCCATATAGTGCTCCAAAAATGGGCCAGCTCCTAAGCATATGTCCCTGCTTTTTAACACAAGATACCAAGAGAACAAAGAAACATTTATAATAGAAGTAAATTAAAATCTGAATTGTAAAATATGTTTTTTGTTTCATGTACCTTTTACAATGTATGCATGTTTTTTTTTTCTTAATCAAAATTTATATCAGCTTCCAGAGTAAATGCTCTGTGAGCAGTTACCATTAACCTGCTGCTCATAAAGTGATCTGCATGGTAAGAAAAATAACACCCAATCAGCATAACCAGTGCTGAGTTCAGAATTTGCTTTGTTGCGATCTCACAAGATTTAAGTGTTAATTTTCGTTAACTAAGGAGGAAAAAAACGTGACTGTGCCTGCACATGAGAGATGCAAGCTCCCTTGCTAACCCTATAACAAGCCTCGGGATTGGATGCTTAAAGTCCCTTTACAGTGGGATGTCCTTCCGTGGTTTCCTCATACAAACAGTTAAAGGGACAGTACAGTTAAAATTAAATTCCCTGGATAGAGTATGACATTTTTAAACAACTTTCCAATTTACTTATATTATACATTTTCCTTAGTTCTCTTTGTATGTTTTGTTAAAAGAGTAATCTATGTGAGCTCAGGAGCGTGCATGTATCTTAAAGGGATACTAAACCCAAATGTTTTTCTTTCATGATTCAGAAAGAGTATGCAATGTTAAAAAACTTTCTAATTTACTCCTATTATCAATTTTTCTTTGTTCTCTTGCTATCTTTATTTGAAAATCCTGGAATCTAAGCTAAGGAGCCGGGCTCATTTTTGAATTGGTACCCTGGATAGTGCTTCCTTATTGGTGGGTACATTTAGCCACCAATCAGCAAGCGCAACCCAGGTGCTGAACCAAAATTGGGCCGGCTCCATAGCTTAGGTTCCTGCTTTTTCAAATAAATATAGCAAGAGAACAAAGAAAAATTGATAATAGGAGTAAATTAGAAAGTTTTTTATAATTACAGGAGTGTCTGAGATAATGGGAAATAACAGGAGTGTCTGAGATAATGGGAAATGCCATACACACAGCATAGGGAATAAAAAAGTTGCTGTGGCTGTTTTGTGTTGAATTTTCTCTTTATATACTCACTCTTATACTCTCTCCAACAGAGAAATAGCTTTCACCAGGGAGCTGCAGACGAAAGCATCAAACCTCAGCTATTACTATATGGGCTTCTATATACACAGCTGTCCCAAAATGAGGTACAAGGTATGAAAATCTGTAGCTTTAAAGTGTTGCAAATATGAAATAGTTCCAGGGGAGGTAGCGGAGTGCATAAATCTTGTATTAGTTATAGTGGTGGATTGTATTCTCAAATAACCATCGTACCTGCTCTCTGTTCTAAGTGCTCATTCTATTATATGCAGACAGACATTAGTGACAAGACAACAAAATGTTTCTTTTATGATTCAGATAGAACATAATTTTAAAAAAAAATTCCAATCCTTTAGAAAGTGTATCAAATGTTTTAGCTACAAAAATTCTGATAGACACTTTCCTTAATATAAGGAGAGTCCACGGCTTCATTCCTTACTGTTGGGAAATACTGAACCTGGCCACCTGGAGGAGGCAAAGACACCCCAGCCAAAGGCTTAAATACTTCTCCCACTTTCCCTTTTCCCCAGTCATTCTTTGCCTTTCGTCACAGGAGGATGGCAGAGAAGTGTCAGAAGATTTCAGAGTTGTTCCTCAGGAGGGGTATATGCCCTTCGATATGGGACTGGAGTTTTAAGTAGTCTTGTCAGCCTCTCAGTGAGAGCATTGAGGAAAGTTAGAGTCTGGAGATGCAGGGAGACTCTTCCTGCGAACCCGTCCAGACTGCCTGCTAACAGCTCCTGAAGTAACCAGTGTTGACGAGTTTCACTGTCTGCTTTTTCTTCACTCAATTCCATGTCAGGAGCGATGCTACAAGACTGTCACACTTGAGAGGCTGTGTTTCTGTTCCACAGCATGGATTCTGGTAAGATCGTTTAAATTTTTACATATGTTAAAAACGCTGAAAAAAAGGGTCACAGTGTGGCTCCTTTTATCTTAATAGAATCTTGGGTTAATATCTCTCTTAATAGAATCTTGGGTTAATATCTCCTGAGGGAGGTTATTGAACAGTGGGGATTAATCAAATGTGATAATTTGATTTCTTTCATGTAATTAGCAAGAGTCCATGAGCTAGTGACGTATGGGATATACATTCCTACCAGGAGGGGCAAAGTTTCCCAAACCTTAAAATGCCTATAAATACACCCCTCACCACACCCACAATTCAGTTTTACAAACTTTGCCTCCTATGGAGGTGGTGAAGTAAGTTTGTGCTAGATTCTACGTTGATATGCGCTCCGCAGCAGGTTGGAGCCCGGTTTTCCTCTCAGCGTGCAGTGAATGTCAGAGGGATGTGAGGAGAGTATTGCCTATTTGAATGCAATGATCTCCTTCTACGGGGTCTATTTCATAGGTTCTCTGTTATCGGTCGTAGAGATTCATCTCTTACCTCCCTTTTCAGATCGACGATATACTCTTATATATATACCATTACCTCTGCTGATTTTCGTTTCAGTACTGGTTTGGCTTTCTACAACATGTAGATGAGTGTCCTGGGGTAAGTAAGTAAGCTTATTTTCTGTGACACTCTAAGCTATGGTTAGGCACTTTTTTATAAAGTTCTAAATATATGTATTCAAACATTTATTTGCCTTGACTCAGGATGTTCAACATTCCTTATTTTCAGACAGTCAGTTTCATACTTGGGATAAATGCATTTGTTTCAATCATTTTTTCTTACCTTAAAAAATTTGACTTTTTCCCTGTGGGCTGTTAGGCTCGCGGGGGCTGAAAATGCTTCATTTTATTGTGTCATTCTTGGCGCTGACTTTTTTGGCGCAAATTTTTTTTTCTGTTTCCGGCGTCATACGTGTCGCCGGAAGTTGCGTAATTTTTTGACGTTTTTTTGCGTCAAAAGTGTTGGCGTTCCGGATGTGGCGTCATTTTTGGCGCCAAAAGCATTTAGGCGCCAAATAATGTGGGCGTCTTTTTTGGCGCTAAAAAATATGGGCGTCATTTTTGTCTCCACATTATTTAAGTCTCATTATTTATTGCTTCTGGTTGCTAGAAGCTTGTTCACTGGCATTTTTTTCCCATTCCTGAAACTGTCATTTAAGGAATTTGATCAATTTTGCTTTATATGTTGTTTTTTCTTTTACATATTGCAAGATGTTCCACGTTGCAACTGAGTCAGAAGATACTTCAGGAAAATCGCTGCCCAGTGCTGGAGCTACCAAGCTAAGTGTATCTGCTATAAACTTTTGGTATCTGTTTCTCCAGCTGTTGTTTGTATTGCATGTCATGACAAACTTATTAATGCAGATAAAATTTCCTTTAGTACTGTTACATTACCTGTTGCTGTTCCGTCAACATCTAATTTTCAGAGTGTTCCTGATAACATAAGAGTTTTTATTTTTTAAATCCATTAAGAAGGCTATGTCTGTTATTTCTCCTTCTAGTATACATAAAAGTCTTTTAAAACTTCTCTTTTTTCAGACGAATTTTTAAATGAACATCATCATTCTGATACTGATAATGGTTCTTCTGGTTCAGAGGTTTCTGTCTCAGAGGTTGATGCTGATAAATCTTTGTATTTGTTCAAGATGGAATTTATTCGTTCTTTACTTAAAGAAGTATTAATTGCATTAGAAATAGAGGATTCTGGTCCTCTTGATACTAAATCTAAACGTTTAAATAAGGTTTTTAAATCTCCTGTAGTTATTCCAGAAGTGTTTTCTCTCCCTGATGCTATTTCTGAAGTAATTTCCAGGGAATGGAATAATTTGGGTAATTCATTTACTCCTTCTAAACGTTTAAGCAATTATATCCTGTGCCATCTGACAGATTAGAGTTTTGGGACAAAATCTCTAAGGTTAATGGGGCTGTCTCTACTCCTGCTAAACGTACTACTATTCCTATGGCAGATAGTACTTCATTTAAGGATCCTTTAGATAGGAAAATTGAATCCTTTCTAAGAAAAGCTTACTTATGTTCAGGTAATCTTCTTAGACCTGCTATATTTTTAGCGGATGTTGCTGCAGCTTCAACTTTTTGGTTAGAAGCTTTAGCGCAACAAGTAACAGATCATAATTTTATAGCATTATTATTATTCTATAACATGCTAATAATTTTATTTGTGATACCATCTTTTGATATCATTAGAGTTAATGTCAGGTATATGTCTCTAGCTATTTTAGCTAGAAAAGCTTTATGGCTTAAAACTTGGAATGCTGATATGTCTTCTAAGTCAACTTTGCTTTCCCTTTCTTTCCAGGGTAATAAATTATTCGATTTTCAGTTGGATTCTATTATCTCAACTGTTACTGGAGGGAAGGGAACTTTTTTACCAAAGGATAAAAAAAATCTAAGGTAAATTTAGGTCTAATAATCATTTTCGTTCCTTTCCTCACAACAAGGAACAAAAGCCTGATCTTTTATCCTCAGGAGAGGTATCAGTTTGGAAACCATTTCCAGTTTGGAATATATCCAAGCCTTATAGAAACCTATAGCCAGCTCCTAAATACCCATGAAGGTGCGGCCCTCATTCCAGCTCAGCTGGTATGGGGCAGTTTACGTTTTCTTCAAGGAAATTTGGATCAATTCCGTTCACAATCTCTGGTTTCAGAACATTGTTTCAGAAAGGTACAGAATTTGCTTCAAGTTAAGGCCTCCTGCAAAGAGATTTTTTTCTTTCCCGTGTCCCAGTAAACACAGCAAAGGCTCAGCATTTCTGAAATGTGTTTCAGATCTAGAGTTGGCTGGAGTAATTATGCCAGTTCCAGTCCTGGAACAGGGGCTGGGGTTTTATTCTATCTCTTCATTGTACCAAAGAAGGTCAATTCCTTCAGACCAGTTCCGGATCTATCTATATTGAATCGTTATGTAAGGATACCAACATTCAAGATGGTAACTGTAGGACTATCCTGCCTTTTGTTTAGCAAGGGCATTATATGTCTACAATAGATTTACAGGATGCATATCTGCATATTCAGATTCATCCAGATCACTTTTAGTTTCTGAGATTCTCTTTTTAGACAAGCATTACCAGTTTTGTGGCTCTACCGTTTGGCCTAGCGTCAGCTCCAAGAATTTTTTTCAAAGGTTCTCGGTGCCCTTCTGTCTGTAATCAGAGAACAGGGTTTTGGTATTTCCTTTTTTTGAACGATATCTTGGTACTTGCTCAGTCTTTACTTTTTCGCAGAATCTCATACGAATCGACTTGTGTTGTTTCTTCAAGATCATGGTTGGAGGATCGATTTACCAATCAGTTCATTGTTTCCTCAGACAAGGGTAACCTTTTTAGGTTTCCAGATAGATTCAGTGTCTATGACTCTGTCCTTGTCAGATAAGAGAAGTTTAACATTGATATCAGCTTGTCAAAACCTTCAGTCACAATCATTCCCTTTGGTAGCCTTATGCATGGAAATTTTAGGTCTTAGGACTGCCGCATCGGATGCGATCTCCTTTGCTCGTTTTCACATGCGACCTCTTCAGCTCTGTATGCTGAACCAGTGGTGCAGGGATTACACAAAGATATCTCAATTAATATCTTTAAACCGATTATACGACACTCTCTGACATGGTGGACAGTTCACCATCGTTTAGTTCAGGGGGCTTCTTTGTTCTTCCGACCTGGACTATAATCTCAACAGATGCAAGTCTTACAGGTTGGGGAGCTGTGTGGGAGTCTCTGACGGCACAAGGGGTTTGGGAATCTCAGGAGGTGAGATTACCGATCAATATTTTTGAACTCCGTTCAATTTTCAGAGCTCTTCAGTCTTGGCCTCTTCTGAAGAGAGAGTTGTTCATTTGTTTTCAGATAGACAATGTCACAGCTGTGGCATACATCAATCATCAAGGAGGGACTCACAGTCCTCTGGCTATGAAAGAAGTATCTCGAATTTTGGTTTGGGCGGAATCCAGCTCCTGTCTAATCTCTGCGGTTCATATCCCAGGTATAGACAATTGGGAAGCGGATTATCTCAGTCGCCAAACGTTGCATCCGGGCGAATGGTCTCTTCACCCAGAGGTATTTCTTCAGATTGTTCAAATGTGGGAACTCCCAGAAATAGATCTGATGGCTTCTCATCTAAACAAGAAACTTCCCTGGTATCTGTCCAGATCCCGGGATCCTCGGGCGGAAGCAGTGGATACATTATCACTTCCTTGGAAGTATCATCCTGCCTATATCTTTCCGCCTCTAGCTCTTCTTCCAAGAGTATTCTCCAAGATTCTAAAGGAATGCTCGTTTGTCCTGCTGGTAGCTCCAGCATGGCCTCACAGGTTTTGGTATGCGGATCTTGTCCGGATGGCCTCTTGCCAGCTGTGGACTCTTCCGTTAAGACCAGACTTTCTGTCGCAAGGTCCTTTTTTCCATCAGGATCTCAAATCCTTAAATTTTAAGGTATGGAGTTTGAACGCTTGATTCTTGGTCAAAGAAGGTTTCTCTGACTCTGTGATTAATACTATGTGACAGGCTCGTAAATCTGTATCTAGTGAGATATATTATAGAGTCTGGAAGACTTATATTTCTTAGTGTCTTTCTCATCATTTTTTCTTGGCATTCTTTTTGAATACCGAGAATTTTTTCAGTTTCTTCAGGATGGTTTAGATAAAGGTTTGTCCGCAAGTTCCTTGAAAGGACAAATCTCTGCTCTTTCTGTTCTTTTTTCACAGAAGGATTGCTAATCTTCCTGATATTTCATTGTTTTGTACAAGCTTTGGTTCGTATAAAACCTGTCATTAAGTCAATTTCTCCTCCTTGGAGTTTGAATTTGGTTCTGGGGGCTTTTCAAGCTCCTCCTTTTGAACCCATGCATTCTTTGGTCGTTATATTACTTTCTTGGAAAGTTTTGTTTCTTTTGGCCATCTCTTCTGCCAGAAGAGTCTCTGAATTATCTGCTCTTTCTTGTGAGTCTCCTTTTCTGATTTTTCATCAGGATGAGGCGGTGCTGCGAACTTCTTTTGAATTTTTTACCTAAGGTTGTGAATTCTAACAACCTTAGTAGAGAAATTGTGGTTCCTTCATTATGTCCTAATCCTATGAATTCTAAGGAGAAATCATTGCATTCTTTGGATGCTGTTAGAGCTTTGTATTATTTGTCATCTTTTCCGGTTCTAGAAAAGGCCAGAAAGCTTCTGCCATTTCTTTGGCATCTTGGTTGAAATCTTTATTTCATCATGCTTATGTCGAGTCGGGTAAAACTCCGCCTCTAAGGATTACAGTTCATTCTACTAGGTCAGTTTCTACTTCCTGGGCGTTTAGGAATGAAGCTTCGATTGATCAGATTTGCAAAGCAGCAACTTGGTCCTCTTTGCATACTTTTTCTAAATTCTACCATTTTGATGTGTTTTCTTCTTCTGAAGCAGTTTTTGGTAGAAAAGTACTTCAGACCGTGGTTTCAGTTTGAATCTTCTGCTTATGTTTTTCATTAAACTTTATTTTGGGTGTGGATTATTTTCAGCAGGAATTGGCTGTCTTTATTTTATCCCTCCCTCTCTAGTGACTCTTGTGTGGAAAGATCCACATCTTGGGTAGTCATTATCCCATACGTCACTAGCTCATGGACTCTTGCTAATTACATGAAAGAAAACATAATTTATGTAAGAACTTACCTGATAAATTCATTTCTTTCATATTAGCAAGAGTCCATGAGGCCCGCCCTTTTTTGTGGTGGTTATGATTTTTTTGTATAAAGCACAATTATTCCAATTCCTTATTTTATATGCTTTCGCACTTTTTTCTTATCACCCCACTTCTTGGCTATTCGTTAAACTGAATTGTGGGTGTGGTAAGGGGTGTATTTATAGGCATTTTAAGGTTTGGGAAACTTTGCCCCTCCTGGTAGGAATGTATATCCCATACGTCACTAGCTCATGGACTCTTGCTAATATGAAAGAAATGAATTTATCAGGTAAGTTCTTACATAAATTATGTTTTTATGCTGCTTTATGTGTGAGATTTATTGGGCTCATAGACTGGTGTTATGCAGTAATGGAACACACAGGTTTTTACTTTCACTTTAAATGCTGCGCAGCTTGTAGCTTTTCCTCATAGCGGGGGCGGTTCTGCCTTGCGCAGCACGTGACCGGGTGTGGTGACACTTTCATTTTCTTTCCTGACCAAGCTAGCTGTCAGAGAAGACATTTTTTTCTCTGTTTGCCTGGGTCTAGGAGGTGGTGAGTGCCCCAGTCATTGGGAGTATAAAGGTGCCGTTTTGTGAGAAATAAAAAGATAATTTATTCTGTATCCTACTGTTGTTAGAGCAAGCTATGGCAGATTCTAATATGCTTGAGGGTACTCCCTCTATTCCTAATAGTAATACCTGTCTATATTGTGAGGAGGCCTTGGTATGCCTGCCCTCTCAACTATGCTCCTGAGCCGTCCACCTCTGAGGACTCGCCGTCCCGTGAGGTGCATACCCATCAGTCATTTCCATTATCACATTCAGCTTCCCGTAGCACACCTGATCCTCCGTCTGGAGGGAGCCTTTTACCATCTGACTTTACTGCGCAGTTAAAGACAGCGGTGTCTGAGGCTCTTAGTGCTTTACCTTGCCCTGCCAAGCTCAAGTGAAAAGTTAAACATAGCTCTCCGTTCCAGGGGTCATCCAGAGATTTTATTAGATGTGTCTGTTTTTCAAGTATCCAAGGATGGGTTACACTCTGAGTCTTCAGAGGGTGAACTTTTTTGGATCGGCGTCTGCTACCTCTAGGCCTCCGGCTGCAGAGGAGCCAGCCTTTTATATTTAAAATTGAACATTTACGTTTTCTTCTAAAGGAGGCTCTGACAAAATTAGAGGTTCCAGGGGCCAAGATGCCTAATGAACCTTTGATCCCTAAATTAGACAGAGTGTCCGAGGACAGGGTAGCGCCGCTAACTTTACCTGTACCTGTAAAAATGGCGAACATTATTAAGAACTAGTGGGATGGAATTGGATCTTCCTTTTTGCCTTCATCTGCCTTTAAAAAATTATTACCGGGTCCTGGACTCTCAGCTGGAGTTGTGGGGTTCTGTCCCTAAGGTGGATGGCGCTATCTCCATGCTAGCCAACCATACTACTATCCCACTTGAGGATAGCGCGTCATTCAGAGAGCCGATGGATAAGAAGATGGAAACGTTTCTCAGAAAAATGTTTCAGCATACAGGATTATTATTATTTCAACCGGCAGCAGCTGTTGCCTCGGTTGCTGGAGCTGCTGGTGCGACTCCTTAGCAGATTTGATCGAGGTCCCCTCAATGTTATTCAAGAAAGAATTGAGCCTTGAGAATTGCTAATTCTTTTATCTGTGATGCAAACATGCAGATTATTCGCCTGAATGCTAAGATTTCTGGTTTCTCAGTACAGACCCGTCGGGCACTCTGGCTGAAGTCCTGGTCTGCGGACATGACTTCAAAGTCTAGACTACTTTCCCTCCCCTTTAAGGGACATATTTTATTTGGTCTAGGCCTGGACTCCATTATCTTATCTCCACGGTTACAGGGGGCAAGTATGCCTTCCTACTGCAGGATAAAAAGAACAAATCTAAGGGATCTAATTTTCATTCCTTTCCTTCTGAAAAGTCCCAACGTCAGCAGTCCTCCTTTAAGCCTGAGCAATCCAAGAGCATTTGGAAACTGGCTCAATCCTGGAATAAATCCAAGCAGAACAAGAAGCCCGCTGAGACCAAGTCGGCATGAAGGGGTGGCCCCCGATCCGACGCTGGATTGTGTAGGGGCAGACTGTCGCTGTTTTCAAACGCTTGGTTCAGGGACGTGCAGGATCCAAGGGTCCTGGAGGGAGGTTATAGCTCAGGGATAGAAGATAGGTTTCAAATCTCATCCACCCAAGGGCAGATTTCTCTTCTCAAGCCTGTCTTCAAGACCAGAAAAGAGGGAAGCCTTTCTGGGGTGCGTGCAGGATCTGTCCTCCTTAGGGGTCATTGTCCCGGTTCCTGTCGCAGAAAGAGGTTTACGATACTATTCAAACCTGTTTGTGGTTCCAAAGAAGGACGGAACTTTGTGCCCGATTCTGGACCTAAAGTGCTTAAACAAGTTTCTAAATGTCCCCTCGTTCAAGATGGAGACAATAGGGTCCATCCTTCCTCTAGTTCAGGAAGGACAGTTCATGACCACTATAAATCTGAAGGATGCCTACCTTAACGTTCCAATCCACAGGGACCATTTCCAGGTCCTAAGGTTTGCGTTCCCGGATCAGCACTTCCAGTTCATTGCACTTCTGTTTGTTCTAGCTACTGCTCCAAGAATCTTTACAAATGTTCTAGGGGTTCTCCTGGCCATCGCCAGAACCCGAGGTATAGCAGTAGCTCCCTACTTGGACGACATTCTGGTTTAAGCACCATCTTTTCATCTAGCGGAGAACCATTCGGTATCTCTTCTCTCTTTTCTTTGATTTCATGGATGGAAGATAAGCTTAGAAAAGAGTTCTCTTATTCCAAACACCAGGGTAGAATTCCTGGGTACTATAATAGACTTCGGCATGTCTTGCCCTCCGGACCTCCTTAAGGCTATCTATGGCTCAATGTATGGAGGTAATTTGTCTCATGGTGTCCAGCATGGACATAATTACCTTTGCCAGGTTCTGTCTCAGACCATTACAGCTGTGCATGCTGAGGCAGTGAAACGGCGATCATTCGGATCTGTCTCAACAGATTGCCCTGGACAGCCAGTCGAGAGAATCACTTTCTTGGTGGCTCTGTCTAGATCATCCTTTCTAAGACCATCCTGGGAGATTGTGACTACGGACGCGAGTCTATCAGGATGGGGAGTGTTTGGGGTGCCAAGAAGGCACAGGGCCTGTGGTCTCAGGAGGAACGCTCCCTTCTGATCAACGTTCTGGAACTTTGAGCAATCTACAATGCTCTGAAGGCTTGGCCTCTTCTGGGTTTGTCTCGGTTTATCAGAATTCCAATCAGACAATATAACCTCGGTGGCTTGCATCAACCATCGGGAGGAATGAGAAGCTCCCTAGCAATGAGGGAAGTATTTTGGATTCTGGAGTGGGCGGAGGCCCACAACTGTTTGCTGTCAGAAATCCACATTCCGGGTGTGGACAACTGGATAGCGGACTTTCTCAGCAGACAATCCTTTCATCCGGGGGAATGGTCTCTCCATCCCGAAGTGTTTGTGGAGATATGCAACAAGTGGGGGACGCCGGAGATCTCATGGCGTTTCGTCTCAATACCAAGCTACCCAGATATGGGTCGAGGTCCAGGGATCCTCAGGCGGAGCTAATAGATGCATTATCAGTGCCTTGGAGGTTCTGTCTAATCTACTTTTTTCCACCGTT
The DNA here is from genome assembly GCF_027579735.1 of Bombina bombina. NCBI lineage: Eukaryota > Metazoa > Chordata > Amphibia > Anura > Bombinatoridae > Bombina > Bombina bombina. The sequence continues at coordinate 219,059,281 of NC_069507.1, forward strand.
ACCACTCCTTCCTCAGGTAGTGGCCTGCATCAAGCAGGAGTCAGTAATACTGATTGCTCCATCGATGCTGCAAAGGATGTGGTTCGGGAATCTAGTGAGGATGTCATCTTCTCCTCCATGGAGGTTACCTTGTTGCAAGGATCTGCTGGAACAAGGTCCTTTTGTTCATCAAAATTTAGATTCTCGGAGACTGACTGCGTGGAACACTTAGTCCTTGCCAAGAGAGGGTTTTCTGAGAGGGTTATTGATACTCTCATTCAAGCTCATAAGCCGATTACTCGTCGCATCTATCATAAGGTGTGGAGAACCTACTTATTCTGATCTGAAGAGCATGGATTCCCCTGGCGTAAGGTTAAGGTTGCCAGGATTCTATTGTTTCTCCAGGATGGACTGGAGAAGGGTCTTTCGGCCAGTTCCCTGATGGGACATATTTCGGCCTTGTCTGTTTTACTGCACAAGAGGATCTCGGAGCTTCCAGATGTTCAGTCTTTTGTTAAGGCTCTGATTAGGATCAGACTGTGTTCAGATCTTCGGCTCCTCCTTGGAGTCTGAATTTGGTTCTTAAGGTTTTGCAACGGGCTCCGTTTGAGCCTATGCATGAGTTTCTAAGATTACCGCTTTGTAATGTGAGCCTCCTTATCTGGTGTTCCACTCTGATAAGACTGTCCTACGTACTAAGTTAGGGTTTTTACCTAAGGTCATGTCAGACCGCAACATCAATCAAGAGATTGTGGCTACTTCTTTGTGTCCTAATCCTTCTTCTTCGAAGGAACGTTTGCTTCATAATTTGGACGTGGTTCGTGCCTTGAAGTTTTATCTTCAGGCTACTAAGGATTTTAGACAAACTTCTTCCTTGTTTGTTGCCTATTCTGGGAAGTGTAAGGGTCAGAAGGTCTCTTTGACGACTTTATCTTTTTGGTTAAGGAGTGTTATCCGCTTGGCTTATGAGACAGCAGGACATAAACCTCCTCAGAGAATTACGGCTTATTCTACTAGAGCAGTGGCTTCCTCTTGGGCCTTTAAGAACGAGGCCTCTATGGATCAGATTTGTAAGGCGGCTACCTGGTCCTCCTTACAGAGAGTGCAGAATTATTAGGCAAGTTGTATTTTTGATGATTAATTTTATTATTGAACAACAACCATGTTCTCAATGAACCCAAAAAACTCTTTAATATCAAAGCTGAATAGTTTTGGAAGTAGTTTTTAGTTTGTTTTTAGTTATAGCTATTTTAGGGGGATATCTGTGTGTGCAGGTGACTATTACTGTGCATAATTATTAGGCAACTTAACAAAAAACAAATATATACCCATTTCAATTATTTATTTTTACCAGTGAAACCAATATAACATCTCAACATTCACAAATATACATTTCTGACATTCAAAAACAAAACAAAAACAAATCAGTGACCAATATAGCCACCTTTCTTTGCAAGGACACTCAAAAGCCTGCCATCCATGGATTCTGTCAGTGTTTTGATCTGTTCACCATCAACATTGCGTGCAGCAGCAACCACAGCCTCCCAGACACTGTTCAGAGAGGTGTACTGTTTTCCCTCCTTGTAAATCTCACATTTGATGATGGACCACAGGTTCTCAATGGGGTTCAGATCAGGTGAACAAGGAGGCCATGTCATTAGATTTTCTTCTTTTATACCCTTTCTTGCCAGCCACGCTGTGGAGTACTTGGACGCGTGTGATGGAGCATTGTCCTGCATGAAAATCATGTTTTTCTTGAAGGATGCAGACTTCTTCCTGTACCACTGCTTGAAGAAGGTGTCTTCCAGAAACTGGCAGTAGGACTGGGAGTTGAGCTTGACTCCATCCTCAACCCGAAAAGGCCCCACAAGCTCATCTTTGATGATACCAGCCCAAACCAGTACTCCACCTCCACCTTGCTGGCGTCTGAGTCGGACTGGAGCTCTCTGCCCTTTACCAATCCAGCCACGGGCCCATCCATCTGGCCCATCAAGACTCACTCTCATTTCATCAGTCCATAAAACCTTTAGAAAAATCAGTTTTGAGATATTTCTTGGCCCAGTCTTGACGTTTCAGCTTGTGTGTCTTGTTCAGTGGTGGTCGTCTTTCAGCCTTTCTTACCTTGGCCATGTCTCTGATTATTGCACACCTTGTGATTTTGGGCACTCCAGTGATGTTGCAGCTCTGAAATATGGCCAAACTGGTGGCAAGTGGCATCTTGGCAGCTGCACGCTTGACTTTTCTCAGTTCATGGGCAGTTATTTTGCGCCTTGGTTTTTCCACACGCTTCTTGCGACCCTGTTGACTATTTTGAATGAAACGCTTGATTGTTCGATGATCACGCTTCAGAAGCTTTGCAATTTTAAGAGTGCTGCATCCCTCTGCAAGATATCTCACTATTTTTGACTTTTCTGAGCCTGTCAAGTCCTTCTTTTGACCCATTTTGCCAAAGGAAAGGAAGTTGCCTAATAATTATGCACACCTGATAAAGGGTGTTGATGTCATTAGACCACACCCCTTCTCATTACAGAGATGCACATCACCTAATATGCTTAATTGGTGCCCTCAGATTAGGGTCCGCCTCTCTTTTTATCTCTCCCGTTATTATTCAGTGTCCTCTAGAACTTGGGTATAAGTTTCCCAACAGTAAGGAATGAAGCTGTGGACTCTCCTTATATTAAGAAGAAAAACATAAATTATGCTTACCAGATAATTTCATTTCCTTCTGTATAAGGAGAGTCTACGGCCCCCGACTGTGTTCTCCGATGGGCGGCCCCCTAAATTATATTTTTCTTCTGGCACCTTTTATATCCTGATATTTCTTCTACTGTTCCTTGTTCCCTCGGCAGAATGACTGGGGGATAGGGGAAGTGGGAGAGGTAGGTTCAGTATTTGCCAACTGTAAGGAATGAAGCTGTGGACTATCCTTATACAGAAGGAAATTAAATTATCTGGTAAGCATAGTTTGTTTTCTAAATGATTGGGATTGACCCCTGTTTCTATTATCAAATGTACTTTGTTCTCATGGTATTCTTTGTTGAAGAGAATACCTAAGTAGGTAGTGTGCACTTGTCTGGGGGATCATATGGCAGCAGTTTTGCAAGAATGCTTTTTGGCACTAGATGGCAGCAGTGTTTGCACAATGTATAACATTGTTTAAAAGCATTTTTACAAAACTGTTGCCATATAGCGCTGCAATCTTCTATGCTCCTAAGCCTACCTGCCTGCTTTTCAACAAAGTATACAAAGGAGCAAAGTAAATTTGGTAATAGTAGGTATCTTTTTGACAGTTAGACAGCGCTATTTTGTGTTGCATATTGATACCATTGTGCTCACTCCCGTGGAGTCAGCGCTGATTGGCTAAAATGCAAGTCTTTCAAAAGAACTGAGATAAGGGGGCAGTCTGCAGAGGCTTAGATACAAGCTAATCACAGAGGTAAATATTTCTATAACTGTGTTGGTTATGCAAAGCTGGGGAATGGGTAATAAAGGGGATTATCTTTTTAAACAATAAACATTTTCAAGTAGACTGCCCCTTTAATTTTGGGACTAAATCAAACTTCTGCTAAAAGTGCCTAACAGGAAAGCGGATCATCATAGTTTATTCTTTGCTTCGTTTTGCATTCTAGCCATTATTGTTCTTTGAAGTATTGTTTATGTAAAAAGCCATTGTTGGCACTCATGTCTTTCTATAAATAAAAATGTGCATAAATAAATAGAGCCACAATAATTATTCATTGAAATTGGAAAGTTTTTGTAGTAGTTTCCTGTTGTGGCCTGGTGCTTTAGCACCGACACGCTGCATCTCACGAAGCAAATACATTTGTAAAACTAAAGCAAATGCTGAGGAGCTGTAGACTTAGTTTGTTTTTCCAGAGGGTGAGGTACGCTGCATACCGCAAATTCTCAATATGTGCTGGGTTTGCACTGAGTGCCCTACAGTGCTTTGATTTACAGCCAACCAGAGAGTCTCATTTCATGTCACGCCCTAATATGGCCGACCTTATGAAATAAAATGACCTCAATGAATTTATAATATTAATAAATATTTAAGGAACTTTTTTTTATTATTTTTATTTTAAAGTTCTTTAAGGAGACCAACACAAAACCTTTTAGAACATAATTTCTGTAATATTATTATTTTAAAATATATTTAGTGCAAATATGCGTCAGTTTGCCTTGGAGATAGTTTTCCATGTATTTCCTGACCAGAAGCAATCAACGAGCCACAAGCAAGAATCCCTCATTGTTTTACTTGTCTGTCTCATGGGTGTTGATTTTATAACTTGTACACTTCAAGGACTTCCCTCAGTTCTTACTGAGTCTGCTGGTCATTAAAATGAACTAATACATTAATGAACAAAAAAGAACAATAAATAGATATCCCTTATCTACACATGGGCTATAACATTTTGCTGAGAATTTGACATGGGTGCTATGCTGAAATTCCTCTCAGATATTATTTTACTCCCATGACCCTCGGGCTGCACTCCCTCCTGAGGTGTTACTGTCTTTTAATGCATTACTGATGACAGTTTAGGGAAAGGTTTGTTTATACAGCGGCAAAGTCTCTAAAAGAGCAAAGCTGCCTTAATACCCATTTAATAAAATATCAACAGGGGGTTATTGTGCCGCAACAGAATGCAGATGTGAGCACAAGGAGGACTTGTATGTTTAACCTTCCCAGTGTCGGCCTGTGTGCACTTTGTTACAGACTGCTCCCTGCTGTCCTTGTGACCGATCCCTCACTGGGACTGGACAGAGCAAACGTTTTCTACCCTTCAGAAAAACTTATGCAAATATTTAAAAAAAAAAACAAAGAAATAATAACGGCACTACCTGGGAGTTGTTTCCTATGAGATATAACTTAATTACATTTTTAATTGATGGTCTAAATAGAGGTTAATATTGCTGTACACTAAAGAATCTGAAGCGAACGTTGTAGTGTGGATCTCACACTAGCAGAAGAGTGTACATAAATAGCACTCAAAAACTCACAATCAGCAATCATAGATAAACATCAAATATGTAATGAGTGTATTGGTGACAAGAAGGTGGTATAAAATATAACTTTTATTAAAGTAAGGTTAACATTAAAATGGGTTTTTAACATTACTTTAATAAAAGTTATATTTTATACCATCTTCTTGTCACCAATACACTCATTACATTTTTTATGTTTATCTATGATTGATTTCTTTCCAAATATTTCTGTATTACTGGACTTGTAAGGTTTATTGCTGAGCATGCTGGAGGCTTCTTTGTATGGCAGCATATAGGGAACATGGCCATCCTAAAGAGGCCTGTTTAATTGAGGCTTCTGTATCCACTAGTTCCCTGTTAGTGCCGCTGCTGAAGGGATTACGTTTTTGGACAGAGCTTGTGTATGTATTTATGCATAGGCCTAGGGCTGATGGAGAATCCAACTGTCACCTAGTCTACTTTTAATGTATCACTCGGGTCACTGCCTGGTTTTCACTTTGCGCAACCAAAATCCTGCAATACCAACACGCAGGAATAGGCAGCAACAAATCTAAAGGGTAAAAATAAAAAAACAAGAGAGAGGATGTAAGGTAAAAGTATTATCTTAGGAAGAGCCCTGCATAAAGCCAAAATAAACTGCTGGGGCAAAAGGGCACAGCCTGACCTGTCTTTAGTACTACTACACTGCAATACTGTATTTTCCTAATCTCTGTATTGCAGTAGCCTATGTTTTCCTCTTCTAGTACAAGGTGATATTTCTGTAGTACTGGGGCAAAAGGGCACAGCCTGGCCTGTCTTTAGTACTACTACACTGCAATACTGTATTTTCCTAATCTCTGTATTGCAGTAGCCTATGTTTTCCTCTTCTAGTACAAGGTGATATTTCTGTAGTACTGGGACCAAAGGGCGCAGCCTGGCCTGTCTTTAGTACTACTACACTGCAATACTGTATTTTCCTAATCTCTGTATTGCAGTAGCCTATGTTTTCCTCTTCTAGTACAAGGTGATATTTCTGTAGTACTGGGACCAAAGGGCGCAGCCTGGCCTGTCTTTAGTACTACTACACTGCAATACTGTATTTTCCTAATCTCTGTATTACAGTAGCCTATGTTTTCCTCTTCTAGTACAAGGTGATATTTCTGTAGTACTGGGACCAAAGGGCACAGCCTGGCCTGTCTTTAGTACTACTACACTGCAATACTGTATTTTCCTAATCTCCGTATTGCAGTACCTTATGTTTTCCTCTTCTAGTACAAGGTGATATTTCTGTAGTACTGGGACAAAAGGGTGCAGCCTGGCCTGTCTTTAGTACTACTACACTGCAATACTGTATTTTCCTAATCTCTGTATTGCAGTAGCCTATGTTTTCTTCTTCTAGTACAAGGTGACTATTTCTGTAGTACTGGGACCAAAGGGTGCAGCCTGGCCTGTCTTTAGTACTACTACACTGCAATACTGTATTTTCCCAATCTCTGTATTGCAGTAGCCTATGTTTTCCTCTTCTAGTACAAGGTGACTATTTCTGTAGTACTGGGACAAAAGGGCGCAGCCTGGCCTGTCTTTAGTACTACTACACTGCAATACTGTATTTTCCTAATCTCTGTATTGCAGTAGCCTATGTTTTCCTCTTCTAGTACAAGGTGACTATTTCTGTAGTACTGGGACCAAAGGGCGCAGCCTGGCCTGTCTTTAGTACTACTACACTGCAATACTGTATTTTCCTAATCTCTGTATTGCAGTAGCCTATGTTTCCTCTTCTAGTACAAGGTGACTATTTCTGTAGTACTGGGACAAAAGGGCGCAGCCTGGCCTGTCTTTAGTACTACTACACTGCAATACTGTATTTTCCCAATCTCTGTATTGCAGTAGCCTATGTTTTCCTCTTCTAGTACAAGGTGATATTTCTGTAGTACTGGGACAAAAGGGCGCAGCCTGGCCTGTCTTTAGTACTACTACACTACAATACTGTATTTTCCTAATCTCTGTATTGCAGTAGCCTATGTTTTCCTCCTCTAGTACAAGATGATATTTCTGTAGTACTGGGACCAAAGGGCGCAGCCTGGCCTGTCTTTAGTACTACTACACTGCAATACTGTATTTTCCCAATCTCTGTATTGCAGTAGCCTATGTTTTCCTCTTCTAGTACAAGGTGACTATTTCTGTAGTACTGGGACAAAAGGGCGCAGCCTGGCCTGTCTTTAGTACTATTACACTGCAATACTGTATTTTCCTAATCTCTGTATTGCAGTAGCCTATGTTTTCCTCTTCTAGTACAAGGTGATATTTCTGTAGTACTGGGACCAAAGGGCGCAGCCTGGCCTGTCTTTAGTACTACTACACTGCAATACTGTATTTTCCTAATCTCTGTATTGCAGTAGCCTATGTTTTCCTCTTCTAGTACAAGGTGATATTTCTGTAGTACTGGGACCAAAGGGCGCAGCCTGGCCTGTCTTTAGTACTACTACACTGCGATACTGTATTTTCCTAATCTCTGTATTGCAGTAGCCTATGTTTTCCTCTTCTAGTACAAGGTGATATTTCTGTAGTATTGGGACCAAAGGGCGCAGCCTGGCCTGTCTTTAGTACTACTACACTGCAATACTGTATTTTCCTAATCTCTGTATTGCAGTAGCCTATGTTTTCCTCTTCTAGTACAAGGTGATATTTCTGTAGTACTGGGACCAAAGGGCGCAGCCTGGCCTGTCTTTAGTACTACTACACTGCGATACTGTATTTTCCTAATCTCTGTATTGCAGTAGCCTATGTTTTCCTCTTCTAGTACAAGGTGATATTTCTGTAGTATTGGGACCAAAGGGCGCAGCCTGGCCTGTCTTTAGTACTACTACACTGCAATACTGTATTTTCCTAATCTCTGTATTGCAGTAGCCTATGTTTTCCTCTTCTAGTACAAGGTGATATTTCTGTAGTACTGGGACCAAAGGGCGCAGCCTGGCCTGTCTTTAGTACTACTACACTGCGATACTGTATTTTCCTAATCTCTGTATTGCAGTAGCCTATGTTTTCCTCTTCTAGTACAAGGTGATATTTCTGTAGTATTGGGACCAAAGGGCGCAGCCTGGCCTGTCTTTAGTACTACTACACTGCAATACTGTATTTTCCTAATCTCTGTATTGCAGTAGCCTATGTTTTCCTCTTCTAGTACAAGGTGATATTTCTGTAGTACTGGGACCAAAGGGCGCAGCCTGGCCTGTCTTTAGTACTACTACACTGCGATACTGTATTTTCCTAATCTCTGTATTGCAGTAGCCTATGTTTTCCTCTTCTAGTACAAGGTGATATTTCTGTAGTACTGGGACCAAAGGGCGCAGCCTGGCCTGTCTTTAGTACTACTACACTGCGATACTGTATTTTCCCAATCTCTGTATTGCAGTAGCCTATGTTTTCCTCTTCTAGTACAAGGTGATATTTCTGTAGTACTGGGACCAAAGGGCGCAGCCTGGCCTGTCTTTAGTACTACTACACTGCAATACTGTATTTTCCTAATCTCTGTATTGCAGTAGCCTATGTTTTCCTCTTCTAGTACAAGGTGATATTTCTGTAGTACTGGGACCAAAGGGCGCAGCCTGGCCTGTCTTTAGTACTACTACACTGCGATACTGTATTTTCCTAATCTCTGTATTGCAGTAGCCTATGTTTTCCTCTTCTAGTACAAGGTGATATTTCTGTAGTACTGGGACCAAAGGGCGCAGCCTGGCCTGTCTTTAGTACTACTACACTGCGATACTGTATTTTCCTAATCTCTGTATTGCAGTAGCCTATGTTTTCCTCTTCTAGTACAAGGTGATATTTCTGTAGTACTGGGACCAAAGGGCGCAGCCTGGCCTGTCTTTAGTACTACTACACTGCAATACTGTATTTTCCTAATCTCTGTATTGCAGTAGCCTATGTTTTCCTCTTCTAGTACAAGGTGATATTTCTGTAGTACTGGGACCAAAGGGCGCAGCCTGGCCTGTCTTTAGTACTACTACACTGCGATACTGTATTTTCCTAATCTCTGTATTGCAGTAGCCTATGTTTTCCTCTTCTAGTACAAGGTGATATTTCTGTAGTACTGGGGCCAAAGGGCGCAGCCTGGCCTGTCTTTAGTACTACTACACTGCAATACTGTATTTTCCTAATCTCTGTATTGCAGTAGCCTATGTTTTCCTCTTCTAGTACAATCATACAATAGTAATAAGGATATTACTATAATAACCCTTGGCGCTAACGTGTAGCTAAAATTGGTAATGCAGAGGTTCTAATTATTGTATAGTATAAACAATAAATTACCTTGGTGCAAATGGAAATGATAATTCCTTGCAAAAATGTGAAAACTGGGTAGTTGATTATGGGATGCGCTTAAGGATGAACAAGAGTAATGGTGCAAGTAAAAAATAAACAAATTTTATTACAATCTTAATCGTGCACAGAAATATTTTTTAAAACAAAATTTAAAAGACACTCTGATCAGGCGTTTGACAATGTAGTATCAATAAAAATCCCTAAAAACCTCAAAATAAAATTGCATAAAAGAAATAACAATAAAACAACAATGAGACAATCACTATCACAAATGGTTAATTTGAGATAGAGAACAAAGATCCCATTGGAAACCAAGGAAGATCCACGTCAGCTGGAAGTTAGTGGTATTTTAACCGGAGCTGTAACGAGATGAGATCCAAATGAACAGACAGGAAGAGAGCCAAAATTTAAGGTGTTCACTTATTACTTACACCGAAAATGCTCTATGAAGTCCCAGCTGTCTCTCTATAGCGGTCCTGGATTAGATCACTGCTGGATGGATCCCCGAAATGAAGGAAAACCTCTTGTCTTTTACAATCCGTATCAGCAATCACGCCAGATAAACCAAAGGTGGAACGATATCCTAGAGCAAGCCTCTTTTAATCCTCTGAGATTGATAAAAGACTTGTTTGTAGTGCTTGCTCTTAGTGTTTGAAACACGCAAGAAGTCACATCAGTTACAGGATGGTGAAAGTCGATGTTAGATGCTGGTCACAATATAACCAGGGTTATGTGGATTGCATCAGTTGATTCTCTTCCGCAAAAACTTTGTTCTTGGTTCAAATAGAGTCTTTCATGTGGTTTTTCTTAACATTGTTATAGGAATTACTGCCTTTAAAATGTCAATGGGTTTCACCCAGTTCTGGGCTTTTTCAAGATCTTTTTGCGGAAGAGAATCAACTGATGCAATCCACATAACCCTGGTTATATTGTGACCAGCATCTAACATCGACTTTCACCATCCTGTAACTGATGTGACGTCTTGCGTGTTTCAAACACTAAGAGCAAGCACTACAAACAAGTCTTTTATCAATCTCAGAGGATTAAAAGAGGCTTGCTCTAGGATATCGTTCCACCTTTGGTTTATCTGGCGTGATTGCTGATACGGATTGTAAAAGACAAGAGGTTTTCCTTCATTTCGGGGATCCATCCAGCAGTGATCTAATCCAGGACCGCTATAGAGAGACAGCTGGGACTTCATAGAGCATTTTCGGTGTAAGTAATAAGTGAACACCTTAAATTTTGGCTCTCTTCCTGTCTGTTCATTTGGATCTCATCTCGTTACAGCTCCGGTTAAAATACCACTAACTTCCAGCTGACGTGGATCTTCCTTGGTTTCCAATGGGATCTTTGTTCTCTATCTCAAATTAACCATTTGTGATAGTGATTGTCTCATTGTTGTTTTATTGTTATTTCTTTTATGCAATTTTATTTTGAGGTTTTTAGGGATTTTTATTGATACTACATTGTCAAACGCCTGATCAGAGTGTCTTTTAAATTTTGTTTTAAAAAATATTTCTGTGCACGATTAAGATTGTAATAAAATTTGTTTATTTTTTACTTGCACCATTACTCTTGTTCATCCTTAAGCGCATCCCATAATCAACTACCCAGTTTTCACATTTTTGCAAGGAATTATCATTTCCATTTGCACCAAGGTAATTTATTGTTTATACTATACAATAATTAGAACCTCTGCATTACCAATTTTAGCTACACGTTAGCGCCAAGGGTTATTATAGTAATATCCTTATTACTATTGTATGATTGTATTTCTCTCTGTGGAGTTTGAGGATACTCCATTTACCCAGTGGTTTATTGGTAACTTTCCCAGCGCAGGTTGATCACACCCCTGAGTACACTTTCCTCTTCTAGTACAAGGTGACTATTTCTGTAGTACTGGGACCAAAGGGCGCAGCCTGGCCTGTCTTTAGTACTACTACACTGCAATACTGTATTTTCCTAATCTCCGTATTGCAGTAGCCTATGTTTTCCTCTTCTAGTACAAGGTGACTATTTCTGTAGTACTGGGACAAAAGGGTGCAGCCTGGCCTGTCTTTAGTACTACTACACTACAATACTGTATTTTTCTAATCTCTGTTTTCCTCTTCTAGTACAAGGTGATATTTCTGTAGTACTGGGGCCAAAGGGCGCAGCCTGGCCTGTCTTTAGTACTACTACACTGCAATACTGTATTTTCCTAATCTCCGTATTGCAGTAGCCTATGTTTTCCTCTTCTAGTACAAGGTGATATTTCTGTAGTACTGGGACCAAAGGGCGCAGCCTGGCCTGTCTTTAGTACTACTACACTGCGATACTGTATTTTCCTAATCTCTGTATTGCAGTAGCCTATGTTTTCCTCTTCTAGTACAAGGTGATATTTCTGTAGTACTGGGACCAAAGGGCGCAGCCTGGCCTGTCTTTAGTACTACTACACTGCAATACTGTATTTTTCTAATCTCTGTTTTCCTCTTCTAGTACAAGGTGACTATTTTTGTAACATCTAACACACGCTGGACTTTAATTAGATAAGTGTGTAAAATTGTTAAAACAAAATGAAACCCATTTTTTTTTCTTCATGATTCAAGCAGAACAGAGAATTGTAACCAACTGTTAAATGTAATTATATTATCAAATTTGCTTCACTTTCTTGGTACCCTTTGTTAAAGGACAACAGTCCGCTACTGGGAGCTAGCTGAAAACATTTGGTAAGCCAATGACAAGAAGCATTTATGTGTAGCCACCAATCAGCAGTTAGCTCCCAGTAGTATGTTGTTGTTTCTGAGCCTACTCATGTATGCTTTTTTAACAAAGGATGCCAAGAGAATGAAGCAAATTAAAGGGATATGAAACCCCCAAAAAATTATTTTGCAATTCAGACAGAACATACAATTTTAAAATAGTTTCCAATTTACTTCTATTATTAAATTTGCTTTGTTCCAATGGTATTCTTTGTTGAAGAGATACTCAGGTAGGTGCCTGGAGCCCTACATGATAGGAACTAGTGCTGACGTCTAGTGCTCTTGCAAATAGATAACATTCTTGCAAAACTGCTGCCATATAGTTCTACAGACACGTGCACGCTCCTGAGTTTACCTCCCTGCTTTTTAACAAAAGATACCAAGAGAACAAAGACAATTTGATAAAAGAAGTAAATTAGAAAGTTGTTTAAAACTTCATGTTCTATCTGAATAATGAAATAAATATTTTGGGTTTCACATCCCTTTAAATCAGTGCTTTCTAAACTGTGTGTTGTGACACATTAGGGTGTCGGCGGCAGTGGTTTGGTGTTGTCCCTGATTCAGCAAAAAAAAAATTAAAATTAAAATTTTTAAAAACATTTTTTTTTCTGACTTTTCGCCTGCCTGCTACGCATATCACATGATTGATACCTAGTGGGTCACAGATCATCTTAACCTATTGGCGCCGCTCAGCGGGAACTGAAACTATACCTACTGGCGGCTTTGATGGCACATTGGCTCCTGACTGCACGTGTAGTCTCCTCAATCGGCTTGTGACTGCATGTGTAGTCTCCTCAATCGGCTTGTGACTGCACGTGTAGTCTCCTCAATCGGCTTGTGACTGCACGTGTAGTCTCCTCAATCGGCTTGTGACTGCATGTGTAGTCTCCTCAATCGGCTTGTGACTGCACGTGTAGTCTCCTCAATCGGCTTGTGACTGCACGTGTAGTCTCCTCAATCGGCTTGTGACTGCATGTGTAGTCTCCTCAATCGGCTTGTGACTGCATGTGTAGTCTCCTCAATCGGCTTGTGACTGCATGTGTAGTCTCCTCAATCGGCTTGTGACTGCACGTGTAGTCTCCTCAATCGGCTTGTGACTGCACGTGTAGTCTCCTCAATCGGCTTGTGACTGCACGTGTAGTCTCCTCAATCGGCTTGTGACTGCACGTGTAGTCTCCTCAATCGGCTTGTGACTGCACGTGTAGTCTCCTCAATCGGCTTGTGACTGCATGTGTAGTCTCCTCAATCGGCTTGTGACTGCACGTGTAGTCTCCTCAATCGGCTTGTGACTGCACGTGTAGTCTCCTCAATCGGCTTGTGACTGCACGTGTAGTCTCCTCAATCGGCTTGTGACTGCACGTGTAGTCTCCTCAATCGGCTTGTGACTGCATGTGTAGTCTCCTCAATCGGCTTGTGACTGCATGTGTAGTCTCCTCAATCGGCTTGTGACTGCATGTGTAGTCTCCTCAATCGGCTTGTGACTGCACGTGTAGTCTCCTCAATCGGCTTGTGACTGCACGTGTAGTCTCCTCAATCGGCTTGTGACTGCACGTGTAGTCTCCTCAATCGGCTTGTGACTGCACGTGTAGTCTCCTCAATCGGCTTGTGACTGCATGTGTAGTCTCCTCAATCGGCTTGTGACTGCATGTGTAGTCTCCTCAATCGGCTTGTGACTGCATGTGTAGTCTCCTCAATCGGCTTGTGACTGCACGTGTAGTCTCCTCAATCGGCTTGTGACTGCATGTGTAGTCTCCTCAATCGGCTTGTGACTGCACGTGTAGTCTCCTCAATTGGCTTGTGACTGCACGTGTAGTCTCCTCAATTGGCTTGTGACTGCACGTGTAGTCTCCTCAATCGGCTTGTGACTGCATGTGTAGTCTCCTCAATCGGCTTGTGACTGCACGTGTAGTCTCCTCAATCAGCTTGTGACTGCACGTGTAGTCTCCTCAATCGGCTTGTGACTGCACGTGTATTCTCCTCAATCGGCTTGTGACTGCACGTGTAGTCTCCTCAATCGGCTTGTGACTGCACGTGTAGTCTCCTCAATCGGCTTGTGACTGCATGTGTAGTCAGTGAGTGGGACAGCTGCTTGATGATGAAACGCGAGTACCTTTATCTAATATTCCACCAAATATTCAGAAACTGTGTTCATCCCATCAACCTCATACATCTCATTAAAATATTAAGTAGCTATTGGTGGTGTTAATTTTTTTTCCAATTCTGGCACATACTTACTGTTGCTTGTAAATACATTTTGTTATTATATCATTTATGTTTGTGTCCGAAGCTCTTAAAACAAGTTAGTTTAACCTCCTGTTTGCTAGTACAACTGAATTACTGTGTCACAAAATGATGCAGGTCTAAAAAGTGTCACCAACATGAAAGGTTTGGAAAATTCTGCTTTAAATAATACAAATAGGTTTGAAATCTTTTTAAAATCGCATGTCCCATTTGAATCTATAGGTATTAAAACTTATGAATTTTATTAACATTATTAAAATAAATTCTATAAGTGGTGATGAAAATCACCCACCTCCACACCTTAAAAGAATTAAGTATATAATAATAAAACCATTAAACTAATGTTGTTTACATGTACACCTTACAAATTACACAAGCCATAGGATGAGAGCCCCCCTGTATTCCTGGCCGATAACCGGATACTTCGGCTTCAGGTGACAGAGGCAAACCCCTAAGGCTTATAGTGTAATAAAAACTGTAAAGGTGAAAAAAAAGGAATAGAATTCGATTCAAAGAACCTCACAAACGCGTTTCGGCCGTAACACTGGCCTTTTTCAATGTGTGCTGATTCAAAAATGACAAGCCGAATGCCCTGAACGGCTTTTTTTTTTTTTTTTTTTTTTTATTACATTTTTTTATTGAGGTATAATGCAAGACATACAATCCAAGCATATCAATATAGAATTATACATTGAAATACACAATAAACCTGACATACAGGGCAATTTAACTTGACAATTAAATAAGGTGTAACATACAGCTTGCTTGTTGTACTGGGAACTCTCTATGTGACACATTAGGCCACTTTTGGACCCTGCAATTAAATGTGGAGCTAGAGAGAGTTATCGTGCACACAGAGAGATTTCTCTTGAGTCTCAAAATAGAAACAAATAACATAAAATATTATAACTGGTTTAGTAGTTTCCCCATGCTGAAGTGAGCCAGCCACTCATGGGCCTCTGATTGCTGAGTGAGAATAAAAGGGGGAGTATGAGGGATCAAGGGTAAAGGGGCCACTTGTGGACCCATTTTTTAGAATTAGTAGACATAAAAGGGAAGGAACCATCTTTATAGGGATTTAAAGGTAACCAAATGAAACAGAGATATGGCTGTAATACCCCTAAAAGGTATAAAAGGGGAGCATGGGTTAAGATCACAGATAAGCAAATTATTTTAAATGCATATACAACAGTACTAGAGTATTTTTGGAGATCTTCAACCAGAGAAGCAAACTAGGTGGTAAGGTAAGTAAGCATAGTACTATATATTCTTGCCTGTGTGTAATTGTCTGCTGGTAGTAAGGCTATCACTAGGAAGGCATTTTAACATTAGAATTACTATCCTCTTGACCCAAAGGAGCCACCACGGCCGCAGATGGCACCTCCGGCCAGAAAGAGAATAATATAGGGCATACAGCCAACATACTTAAGACACTGTCATAAAGGTAAGGCAATCAAGAATAGGGGTGAGTTAGACTATGCAATAAAAACATATGTGGAGAATTGTAAAACTCTACTGTTGTATTATATTGTTCATTCAGGTCTACAGGGATTGGCAACTAAGTGGGGTTAACATGAACTAGACTATGACTATTGTGAAGTGAAAGTACAACATCTGACTGTGCCTAAACTAAATCACACAGAAGACGTATTTCGGTTAAGGAATAAATTAAGCAGCCTCTGTTGCAGTCATAGGGTAGTCCATTTGACTGCAAAACGTATAGCTATATACTCTGAATTTTCCAAGCATCCGTAAAAATTTCTGTAAACTGAGTAAAGAGGGTTATTGTAATGCAAGATGTCTAACACCTATAACAAGTTTAGCCTAGGCTAAATAGAATTAAAACGTTAACGAAACTATGAGTATTATGCGTACACTATTTAACCCCTGACTATGTAAGAGCTTGTTCCAACAAAATAGGTATTTCAATGAAAGGGATGTAGTAAGTAGCTTTCAATATGGGCATAGGGTAACACAGTAATCCACTAACAATATGAGTAGAAGTATTGAGTTATACAAACAGTCATTGAAATCACTATATACAACTATAACAGGGTGAATTATTATAACTCAGGGAGTCTGCCTCCCACATCTAACATAACCTAGGCTAACTGATGCCAAGGCATAAACTAGACAGTGCCTATTGCACCTGATAAGGTAGTGAACTTATCTTTTAGTGTGGGGGCATGGTACATATGGTGAGGATTACTCCTAGAACATGGTACATACCAATCCAATATTAAAAGGGATAGCTCCCTTCTATAGAGCCATACATATAGTGTACACTTAATATAAGGTCTTGTACACAAAGTACATTTACAGATGATGGTTAAGGGTACTAGGATTGGAGAGGTAAGGTGGACCATGTCACAAGTTTAACTTGAGTACTCTGTGTATAGGGCTTAATAGACTAGGGTATGGGTACAGTAATACCATCATCTTGCTTGACTCTTATTTACATAGCATGGTGGGACATGTATTATTGAGTGAGGTCAAACACCAGTAAATAAATGCATTAAGTCAGGAATTATCATTAGGACTTGTGTCAATGGAGCATTATAAATAAGTAATAGGAACCCTCCTTCAATAGGATTTGGATAACTAAATCTTACTCAGTTAGATAGGTGGACAAAAGGATAAGAGCATAACACATCAAATATTGGACATAATCTAACAAAACAAAAATGAGGTAACCTTAGTATATGTGAAGAGGGGTACTGATAAGATAAGAAAAGTCAGCTGGATTGCAGCAAAAAATGCAAGTAAAGGTGCCCCCATAGCAAGTTCTTTCAAGTAGAAATATATCGCTGTAGATCTTAGTAGGTGGGTTTTAAAAGTTTATTTGGGCACTATAACAGTACTGTCTTACCCCACTCCTGTTCTCCTTAGAGCATTGTATTGCTGCAGCCTGTCGCTTCTGCAGAATAGGACCTTCAATCCTGCTGTAGAGGTATTCAGCCGCATATCGTGATTTTTAAGGGGAAGCAGTCCCTCTTTGATGCGGTTGATAGTAGCATAATCCGGCTGTTGTTCTATATACCGCAACCCCACTTTATCTAGCAAGAGACCTCTGTTTCTATTGCTAGTGTGCTGCACTACGGCCTGATCCTCTTCCT
This sequence comes from Bombina bombina, assembly GCF_027579735.1. Taxonomy (NCBI): domain Eukaryota; kingdom Metazoa; phylum Chordata; class Amphibia; order Anura; family Bombinatoridae; genus Bombina; species Bombina bombina. The sequence goes on from NC_069507.1 coordinate 219,076,643, forward strand.
CCAAGCAGATTGATCACTCCCCACCTGCATCTTTGAACTGGGTAAGGGAAATGGTCCCCCTTGAGGAAGCGTATATACAAAGCTCCATGTCTGGCAATCGGCATGTGTGTGGAGATCCGGTAGCAGCGGACACCGGTAATCTAGGTTCTAGAGGAGCGTCTTTAGTGTGCGCCGGGGTAGCCCAGGCAATGTTATCGGCAAAACCATCTGGCTCCTGTGGGTGGTTCAAGCTCCTGTTCCCAGGTGTTGCTGTACATGGGGGGCGACTCACTGTAAGTGGCACTTCAAACTCCGTCAAGTCTGCAGCAGTATCATGATCCTGATCTCCCTCCTTTCCATCTGATAATATCTGTTGTATCCGAGGACGCTCTCCAAACATAATGCTGCACAGGTCTCTCTCTAGTTGCCGGAAATGATCCTGCAGGAGCCGATGGACCTCTGCCTCCCATCTGATAACAGCCTCCATTTACACTCTGGATGTGGCGTCAGTTCTGTAATAAGGTTAGCTTATGGATTAGAACCTAAATAGAGTCGATGGTTCCCCTCTAATAGTTTTGTAGAAGCAGTCCTAGCGTGACTGCTATACCCCTTATACAGGGGGGGGGGGGGTGTTGAGTCCTCGTGGTGAGGCCGCCGCCAAAGGTCTCAACGGTCCAGATCTGGGTCCGGTATTCATAAATCCTGCTAAATTTATATGGATCGACTCAGTGATTCACAAAGCATGTAAATCTGAGGGTAATTGTTAGATAGCTTGCAGGATGGGCTCAAAAATCGGCGGATTTAGAGAAATCATACACAGAGCAGCAGATATTGCGACCTAACATGGCCTCTGCCTAGACACGCCCCCCCTGAACGGCTTTTTTATAAACCTGTCCCTATACGTTTGGTAGCCAATCGTTAGCGCATATTATTCACACCCTCCTTTCTCTTGTTAAGTGTGTTCAGTCCACGGGTCATCCATTACTTATGGGATATATTCTCCTTCCCAACAGGAAGTTGTAAGAGGATCACCCAAGCAGAGCTGCTATATAGCTCCTCCCCTCACATGTCATATCCAGTCATTCTCTTGCAACCCTCAACAAAGAAGGAGGTCGCGAGAGGAGCTGGAGTTTTTACTTAACTATTCTTCAATCAAAAGTTTGTTATTTTAAATGGCACCGGAGTGTGCTGTTTTTCTATCTCAGGCAGTATTTGGAAGAAGAAACTGCCTGCGTTTTTTTTCTATGATCTTAGCAGGCGTAACTAAGATCCACTGGCTGTTCTCGACATTCTGAGGAGTGGGGTAACTTCAGAAACTGGGAATAGCATGCGGGGTCCTCCGCAAATGAGGTATGTGCAGTACTTTATTTTCTGGGAATGGAATTGACTAAGAAAATACTGCTGTTACCGTATGATGTAAGTACAGCCTTAAATGCAGTAGTAGCAACTGGTATCAGGCTGATAAATGTATGCGCAGTCGAGTTATATTCTAGGGACTAGAATTTGACTGAGAAAATACTGTTAACACTGAAATAATACTTAAGCCTTCTCTGCAGTGGTAGCGACTGGTAGCAGGCTTAGTGATAGCTTTGCATGACATTGAAAAATGTTGTTTTTTAATAAAACATTTACTGGCATGTTATTCGTTTTTGTGAGGTACTTTGGTGATAAATCGCTTTGGGCATGATTTTTTTTCCACATGGCTAACATATTTTTCTGCATGGAAACCGTTATATCAGGGCTCCCACTGTTGTGATTGGAGTGGGAGGGCCCTTGTTTTAGCGCCTTGTTGCGCAGTTAAAATTATTGCACAGTCTTCCTGCTTCTTCCTCCTTGATCCAGGATGTCTCTAGAGAGCTCAGGGGTCTGCAAATTTCATTTGTGAGGGAGGTAATCAGTCACAGCAGATCTGTGACAGTGTGCTGACTGTGATTAAAAGCGTTAAATCTTAATTGATATCTGTTTTATCCGTTTTGGGTATTGAGGGGTTAATCATCCTTTTGCTAATGGGTGCAATCCTCTGCTAATAATACACTTCTTGTTAAGAATTGTTTAATTATATCTGTATTTTTGAAGCGCTGCAGCATTTTTTATATTGCTTGTAAACTTATTGAAAGTGATTTCCAAGCTTGTTAGTTTCATTGCTAAGTCTGTTTTAAACATGTCTGATTCAGAGGAAACTGTTTGTTCATCATGTTCAAAAGCCAATATGGAGCCCAATAGAACGATGTGTACCAATTGTATTGATATTGCTTTGAATAAAAGTCAATCTGTACCGATAAAGAAGCTATCACCAGACAACGAGGGGGAAGTTATGCCGCCTAACTCTCCTCACGTGTCAGTACCTGCGTCTCCCGCTCGGGAGATGCGTAGGATTGAGACACCTAGTACATCTAGGCCCTTACAAATCACTTTACATGATATGGCTAATGTTATGAAAGAAGTATTATATAATATGCCCGAATTAAGGGGCAAACGCGATAGCTCTGGGTTAAGGACAGAGCGCGCTGATGACACGAGAGCCATGTCTGATACTGCGTCACAATTTGCAGAACATGAGGACGGTGAGCTTCATTCTGTCGGTGACGGTTCTGATCCGGGGAGACCGGATTCAGAAATTTCAAATTTTAAATTTAAGCTTGAGAACCTCCGTGTGTTACTAGGGGAGGTATTAGCGGCTCTGAATGATTGCGACACGGTGGCAATTCCAGAGAAATTGTGTAGGTTGGATAGATACTATGCGGTACCGGTGTGTACTGACGTTTTTCCTATACCAAAAAGACTTCCAGAAATTATAAGTAAGGAGTGGGATAGACCCGGTGTGCCTTTTTCCCCTCCCCCGATATTTAGAAAAATGTTCCCTATAGACGCCACCACACGAGACTTATGGCAGACGGTCCCTAAGGTGGAGGGAGCAGTTTCTACGTTAGCCAAGCGTACCACTATCCCGGTGGAGGATAGCTGTGCTTTCTCAGATCCAATGGATAAAAAATTAGAGGGTTATCTTAAGAAAATGTTTGTTCAACAGGGTTTTATATTGCAGCCTCTTGCATGCATTGCGCCTGTCACGGCTGCAGCGGCATTCTGGTTTGAGTCTCTGGAAGAGGCGATTCGCACAGAGCCGTTGGATGAGGCCTTGAGCAAAGTTAGAACCCTTAAGCAAGCTAATGCGTTTGTTTCAGATGCCGTAGTACATCTAACCAAACTTACGGCTAAAAATTCCGGATTCGCCATACAGGCGCGCAGAGCGCTCTGGCTTAAATCCTGGTCAGCGGATGTAACTTCCAAGTCTAAGCTACTTAACATTCCTTTCAAAGGGCAGACCTTATTCGGGCCCGGCTTGAAGGAAATTATTGCTGACATTACGGGAGGTAAGGGCCACGCCCTTCCTCAGGACAGGGCCAAACCAAAGGCCAAACAGTCTAATTTTCGTGCCTTTCGTAACTTCAAGGCAGGAGCAGCATCGACTTCCTCCGCTCCAAAACAGGAAGGAACTACTGCTCGTTACAGACAGGGTTGGAAAGGCAACCAGTCATGGAACAAGGGCAAGCAGGCCAGAAAGCCTACTCCCGCCCCTAAGACAGCAGGAAGTCAGGGCCCCCTATCCGGAGACGGATTTAGTGGGGGGCAGACTTTCTCTCTTTGCCCAGGCTTGGGCAAGAGATGTGCAGGATCCCTGGACGTTAAAGATTATATCTCAGGGATACCTTCTGGATTTCAAAACCTCTCCTCCACAAGGGAGGTTCCATCTTTCAAGGTTATCGACAAACCTAGTAAAGAGAGAGGCATTTCTACAATGTGTACAAGACCTCTTAATCATGGGAGTGATTCTTTTAGTTCCGCGATCGGAACAGGGACAAGGATTTTACTCAAATCTATTTGTGGTTCCCAAAAAAGAGGGAACCTTCAGACCAATCTTGGACTTAAAGATCTTAAACAAATTCCTAAGGGTACCATCGTTCAAGATGGAAACCATTCGAACCATCCTACCCATGATCCAAGAGGGTCAATATATGACCACGGTGGACTTAAAGGATGCTTACCTTCATATACCGATTCACAAAGATCATTATCGGTACCTGAGGTTTGCCTTTCTAGACAGGCATTACCAGTTTGTGGCTCTTCCCTTCGGGTTAGCCACGGCCCCGAGAATTTTTGCGAAGGTTCTGGGTTCACTTCTGGCGGTACTAAGACCACGAGGCATAGCGGTGGCTCCGTACCTAGACGACATTCTGATACAAGCGTCAAGTTTTCAGAATGCAAAGTCTCATACAGAGATAGTTCTAGCATTTCTGAGGTCGCATGGGTGGAAAGTGAACGTGGAAAAGAGTTCTCTGTTACCACTCACAAGGGTTCCTTTTCTAGGGACTCTTATAGATTCTGTAGAGATGAAGATTTACCTGACGGAGTCCAGGTTATCAAAGATTCTCAATGCTTGCCGTGTCCTTCATTCCGTTCCAAGCCCATCAGTAGCTCAGTGCATGGAGGTAATCGGCTTAATGGTCGCGGCAATGGACATAGTGCCATTTGCGCGCCTGCATCTCAGACCGCTGCAACTATGCATGCTCAGTCAATGGAACGGGGATTACTCAGATCTGTCCCCTTTGCTAAATCTGGACCAGGAGACCAGAGATTCGCTTCTCTGGTGGTTGTCACCGGTTCATCTGTCCAAGGGTATGACCTTTCGCAGGCCAGATTGGACGATTGTAACAACGGATGCCAGCCTTCTAGGCTGGGGAGCAGTCTGGAATTCCCTGAAGGCTCAGGGATCGTGGACTCAGGAGGAGAAACTCCTCCCAATAAACATTCTAGAATTAAGAGCAATATTCAATGCTCTTCTAGCTTGGCCTCAGTTAGCAAAGCTGAGGTTCATCAGATTTCAGTCGGACAATATCACGACTGTGGCTTACATCAATCATCAAGGGGGAACCAGGAGTTCCCTAGCGATGTTGGAAGTCTCGAAGATAATTCGCTGGGCAGAGTCTCACTCTTGCCACCTGTCAGCGATTCACATCCCAGGCGTAGAGAACTGGGAGGCGGATTTCCTAAGTCGCCAGACTTTTCATCCGGGAGAGTGGGAACTTCACCCAGAGGTATTTGCTCAACTGATTCGTCGTTGGGGCTAACCGGATCTGGATCTCATGGCATCTCGCCAGAACGCGAAGCTTCCTTGTTACGGATCCAGGTCCAGGGACCCGGGAGCGGTGCTGGTAGATGCATTAGCAGCCCCTTGGGTTTTCAACATAGCTTATGTGTTTCCACCATTTCCGTTGCTACCTCGGCTGATTGCCAGGATCAAACAGGAGAGGGCATCGGTAATGATGATAGCGCCTGCGTGGCCACGCAGGACCTGGTATGCAGACCTAGTGGACATGTCGTCCTGTCCACCATGGTCTCTTCCTCTGAGGCAGGACCTTCTAATTCAGGGTCCTTTCAACCATCCAAACCTAATTTCTCTGAGGCTGACTGCCTGGAAATTGAACGCTTGATTCTATCAAAGCGTGGGTTTTCGGATTCGGTTATTGATACATTAATACAGGCTCGGAAACCTGTGACAAGAAAAATTTACCATAAGATATGGCGTAAATATTTATATTGGTGCGAATCCAAGAGTTACTCATGGAGTAAGGTTAGGATTCCTAGGATATTAGCTTTTCTACAAGAGGGTTTAGAAAAGGGTTTATCCGCTAGTTCGCTAAAGGGACAGATTTCAGCTCTGTCTATTCTTTTACACAAACGTCTGGCAGAGAATCCAGACGTCCAGGCCTTTTGTCAGGCTTTGGCTAGAATTAAGCCTGTGTTTAAAGCTGTTGCTCTTCCGTGGAGCTTAAACTTGGTTCTTAAAGTTCTTCAGGGTGTTCCGTTTGAACCCCTTCATTCCATTGATAATAATCTTTTATCTTGGAAAGTTTTGTTTTTGATGGCTATTTCCTCGGCTCGAAGAGTCTCTGAGTTATCTGCCTTACATTGTGATTCTCCTTATCTGATCTTTCATTCAGACAAGGTAGTTCTGCGTACTAAACCTGGGTTTTTACCTAAGGTTGTTTCTAACAGGAATATCAATCAAGAGATTGTTGTTCCATCATTATGTCCTAATCCTTCTTCAAAGAAGGAACGTCTTTTGCATAATCTAGACGTGGTTCGTGCTCTGAAGTTCTACTTACAGGCAACTAAAGATTTTAGACAAACTTCTTCTCTGTTTGTCGTTTACTCTGGACAGAGGAGAGGTCAAAAGGCTTCGGCTACCTCTCTCTCTTTTTGGCTTCGTAGCATAATACGTTTAGCCTATGAGACTGCTGGACAGCAGCCTCCTGAAAGAATTACAGCTCATTCCACCAGAGCTGTGGCTTCCACCTGGGCCTTTAAGAATGAGGCCTCTGTTGAACAGATTTGCAAGGCTGCAACTTGGTCTTCACTTCATACTTTTTCCAAATTTTACAAATTTGACACTTTCGCTTCTTCGGAGGCTGGTTTTGGGAGAAAGGTTCTACAGGCAGTGGTTCCTTCTGTTTAATGTTCCTGCCTTGTCCCTCCCATCATCCGTGTACTTAGCTTTGGTATTGGTATCCCATAAGTAATGGATGACCCGTGGACTGAACACACTTAACAAGAGAAAACATAATTTATGCTTACCTGATAAATTTATTTCTCTTGTAGTGTGTTCAGTCCACGGCCCGCCCTGTCTTTTTAAGGCAGGTTCTAAATTTTAAAATTATAACTCCATTCACCACTGCACCTTATAGTTTCTCCTTTCTCGTCTTGTTTCGGTCGAATGACTGGATATGACATGTGAGGGGAGGAGCTATATAGCAGCTCTGCTTGGGTGATCCTCTTGCAACTTCCTGTTGGGAAGGAGAATATATCCCATAAGTAATGGATGACCCGTGGACTGAACACACTACAAGAGAAATAAATTTATCAGGTAAGCATAAATTATGTTTTCCAGCCTATCAGTTGTTAGTAATTGGTTTAAACTCCCTGCACATGCGTGGTGGCATCGGATTGAATAGATATCTCCAGACGTCATTACCAAGCCTTCTTGATTCACGCCCTTCTGTCAGATATCTTTAAGTCCTTAATGCGTGATCGAGATACACACTCATGCCGTAATATTATCTTAGGTCATTATGTACACCAGATCACTACTTTGTCTTTCATTGTGTATAGATAGTGCAACGATCGTAAACAGTGTTACAGGAAATAGTGCTCTTGCTTCATTCATTAAGATAGTTTTTTGCTTTCGCTCATTCTTAAAGGCACATTTCTCTGTATCCCAAAATTTACATCACCCAACATGTCAACCTGAATTTATTGCGTGAATGTTCCTATGGGAGTTACTCTAGTGCCATATGGATCAACAAATTTTCCCAAACTTCTGTGCTAAGTTAGGTATGTTGATAGTGCAAGGAATTCATTATTGAATTATTAGAGTTCGTCTTAAGACACAATTATTTCGTCTTTGACGATAGATTTTATTTACAGACATGCGGAACGGCGATGGGGACTTCATGTGCCCCAACTTATGCAAATATATACCTGGGCTGGTGGGAAGAAACCATAGTGTTCCATGACTCTATGGTAAGATTTACATCATTCATTTCCCACTGGTCCAGGTATATAGATGATATCTTCTTTGTGTGGAAGGGGTCTAATGAGTTATTACTGAAATTTGTGTCAGAATTGAATAAAAATCCTCTTGGATTATATCTCACCATGGTAAGCGATAAGTTAAAGGTGGAATTCTTGGATCTTACTATTAAGATAGTTGATGAACATCTGGTCACAAATACATATAGAAAACCGACATCAACAAATAACATTTTTGCGAGCAGATAGTTTCCACCACCCCAATACTATACGCAGTTTGCCAATAGGTGAATATTTGAGGATTCGCCGAAATTGTTCCAGTTTAGAATCCTTCAAATTAGCTGCTCAAGACCTCAAAATAAGATTGCTACAGAGAGGATACACAAAAAAGGCCCTGGCTAAAGCTTATAACAGAACATTACACAAAGATAGAATGGAACTCTTAAAGCCAAAAAACACCCAATCTTCTGATCCGCTCAGGTTCATATCCACATACACAAGCCACAGTCATACAGTGTCAAATATAATACGTAAACACTGGCATGTCCTAGGAAGTGATTAAGTGTTACAAACTATAATTCCAGACAAACCCCTATTTACTTACAGACGAGCAAACAATCTTAGAGATTGTCTTACAACAAGTCACTTCAATCGCAATGCTAAGAAAAACCCTATATTTAAAGGATCTATAGCATGCGGACATTGTAGCATATGTGCTCATATGCAGAAAAAGAAATTTGTAGTAGATAGATTCAATAAAAAATGGTTCATTAAAAATCATATTCATTGTAAAAGTATGAATGTGATTTATTGTTTATCATGTGAATGCAATCTTATCTACGTTGGAATGACTACTAGAAGCCTGGGCACTAGGATGACTGAGCACATCAGTAACATCAGGTTGGCTGCACGTGATGTGGATAATGGTAGAAAGATAACTAGTGTAGCTAGACATTTTCTACAAAAACATAATGGAAAAACTCAAAGCTTCAAGTGTTGGAGCTTGGAGTCCATTAAACCTGGCATCAGAGGCGGGGATACTGAAGATGCTTTATTAAAAAAGGAAGCAAGATGGATATTCAGATTGAATTCAGTTATGCCATCTGGTATGAATGAGTATAATAACTTCTGGGTATACCTGTGATTTATGCTTGATCATTAGTAGTATTAGCGATTCACTCTAGCTTGATCCCCAAATGTACAATAAGGGTACAAACCTCGAGTATGGACATATTACAAATGGTTATTTATACCAAATAGTATGTGATCACGTATAATTGGTCCATAACTTGAGTAATGAATGAGCTATTAAAAATACACTACTATTACATATATGAATGAGCAATGGATATACCCTATGATTAGATATGCACCCAGAAGGAGGTTAAACCTAGAATTTATTCAACTAGCAATTGCCTGTCACTTAACACAGTAATATCTACACAAACAGTTCCAGGATTTACTATCTAGGGAATAATTAGGTTACCTCAGTTTGTGTATATATATTATTAACCTATCTATGGGGACTTACATAATATCACAAATATAGTGTGTTGCGATGTGAGAAATATGGCAACACTATATGTAATGAACATATATATATATATATATATATATATATATATATATATACACTCTATAATATTCTGTAAGTGCATATTTTAATCAGTGAGTTATGAATTATTATTCTGACTTCCTTTCAACTATACCATACGTACATAGCCTGTAAATGATAAGCGCATACTTCACACTCGCATTATATGCCTTAATAACAGTAAGACTGTCCTGCCTGACATTGACATATGTACATTAAAGTTTTTGTCAATACCTTTTTTGCACTATCAACATATCTAACTTGGCGCAGGAAATTTGGGGATAATTTGTTGATCTACGTGGCATAATAATAATTCCCATATGAACATTTGCGCTATAAATGTATGTTGACATAGTTTGGTGTGGTAACATTTGGGGTACAAAGAATACATGCCCTTAAAAATGTGTGATGGCTGGAAAGCAGAAAAACGCTATTTGAATGAATGTAATAAGAGCACTACTGTCTTTAACACTGTCCCCGTGATCGTGGCACTACCTATACACAGTGAGAGACAAAGTAGTGATCTGCGTTCACATAAATATCCAAGGTAATATTACGGCATTAAGTGTATCTCTATCACGCTTTGAGAACTTAAGGATATCTGACAGAAGGGCGTGAGTAAAGAAGGCGTGTTAATGACGTCTGGAGATATTCATCCAATCCGAGGCCTTCACTTATGTGCAGGGAGTTTAACCCGAACAGTTACAACAGATAGGCTGGATAGCCACTTATGCACTATCAACATACCTAACTTAGCGCAGAAGTTTGGGAAAATTTGTTGATCCATATGGCACTAGAGTAACTCACATAGGAACATTCGCGCAATAAATTCAGGTTGACTTGTTGGGTGATGTAAATTGTACAGAGAAAATGTGTCTTTAAGAATGAGCGAAAGCAGAAAACTCTATCTTAATGAATGAAGCAAGAGCACTATTTCCTGTAACACTGTTTACGATCGTTGCACTATCTATACACAATGAAAGACAAAGTAATGATCTGGTGTACATTATGATCTAAGATAATATTACGGCATGAGAGTGTATCTCGATCACGCATTAAGGACTTAAAGATATCTGACAGAAGGGCGTGAATCAAGAAGGCGTGGTAATGACGTCTGGAGATATCTATTCAATCCGATGCCGCCACGTATGTGCAGGGAGTTTAACCCAATTACTAACAACTGATAGGCTGGAAAGGAGGGTGTGAATAATATGCGCTAACGATTGGCTACCAAACGTATAGGGACAGGTTTATAAAGAAGCCGTTGAGGACATTCGGCTTGTCATTTTTGAATCGGCACACATTGAAAAAGGCCAGTGTTACGGCCGAAACGCGTTTGTGAGGGTCTTTGAACCGAATTCTATTCCTTTTTTTTTTTCACCTTTACAGTTTTTATTACACTATAAGCCTTAGGGGTTTGCCTCTGTCATCTGAAGCCGAAGTATCCGGTTATCGGCCAGGAATACAGGGGGGCTCTCATCCTATGGCTTGTGTAATTTGTAAGGTGTACATGTAAACAACATTAATTTAATGGTTTTATTATTATATACTTAATTCTTATAAGGTGTGGAGGTGGGTGATTTTCATCACCACTTATAGAATTTATTTCTCCTGTTAAGTGTAGTCAGTCCACGGGTCATCCATTACTTATGGGATTATATCTCCTCCCTAACAGGAAGTGCAAGAGGATCACCCAAGCAGAGCTGCTATATAGCTCCTCCCCTCTACGTCATACCCAGTCATTCTCTTGCACCTAACTAATAGATAGGACGTGTGAGAGGACTGTGGACTCAGACATTTCAAATTTTAAATTTAAGCTTGAGAACCTCCGTGTATTACTAGGGGAGGTATTAGCGGCTCTGAATGATTGTAACACGGTTGCAATTCCAGAGAAAGTATGTAGGCTGGATAAATATTTTGCGGTACCGGCGTGTACTGACGTTTTTCCTATACCTAAAAGGCTTACAGAAATTGTTAACAAGGAGTGGGATAGACCCGGTGTGCCTTTTTCACCCCCTCCTATATTTAGAAAAATGTTTCCAATAGACGCCACCACACGGGACTTATGGCAGACGGTCCCTAAGGTGGAGGGAGCAGTTTCTACTCTGGCTAAGCGCACCACTATCCCGGTGGAGGATAGCTGTGCTTTTTCAGATCCAATGGATAAAAAGTTAGAGGGTTACCTTAAGAAAATGTTTGTTCAGCAAGGTTTTATATTACAACCCCTTGCATGCATTGCGCCTGTCACGGCTGCGGCGGCATTCTGGTTTGAGTCTCTGGAAGAGACCCTTAGCACAGCTCCATTGGATGAGATTATAGACAAGCTTAAAGTCCTTAAGCTAGCTAATTCATTTATTTCTGATGCCGTAGTACACTTAACTAAACTCACGGCTAAGCACTCCGGATTCGCCATTCAAGCGCGTAGGGCGCTGTGGCTTAAATCCTGGTCAGCCGATGTGACTTCTAAATCTAAATTGCTTAACATTCCTTTCAAAGGGCAGACTTTATTCGGGCCCGGTTTGAAAGAAATTATCGCTGACATTACTGGAGGTAAGGGCCATGCCCTGCCTCAAGACAGGGCCAAACCAAGGGCTAAACAGTCTAATTTTCGTGCCTTTCGTAACTTCAAGGCAGGAGCAGCATCAACTTCCTCCGCTCCAATACAGGAAGGAACTGTTGCTCGCTACAGACAGGGCTGGAAACCTAACCAGTCCTGGAACAAGGGCAAGCAGGCCAGAAAACCTGCTGCTGCCCCTAAGACAGCATGAAGTGAGGGCCCCCGATCCGGAAACGGATCTAGTGGGGGGCAGACTTTCTCTCTTCGCCCAGGCTTGGGCAAGAGATGTCCAGGATCCCTGGGCGTTAGAGATCATATCTCAGGGATATCTTCTGGACTTCAAAGCTTCTCCTCCAAAAGGGAGATTTCATCTTTCAAGGTTGTCAGCAAACCAGATAAAGAAAGAGGCGTTTCTACGCTGTGTACAAGACCTTTTACTAATGGGAGTGATCCACCCAGTTCCGCGGTCGGAACACGGACAAGGGTTTTACTCAGACCAATCTTGGACTTAAAGATCCTAAACAAATTCCTAAGAGTTCCATCGTTCAAAATGGAAACTATTCGGACCATCTTACCTATGATCCAAGAGGGTCAATACATGACCACAGTGGATTTAAAGGATGCCTACCTTCACATACCGATTCACAAGGATCATTACCGGTATCTAAGGTTTGCCTTCCTAAACAGGCATTACCAGTTTGTAGCTCTTCCCTTCGGGTTAGCTACAGCTCCAAGAATCTTTACAAAGGTTCTGGGCTCTCTTCTGGCGGTACTAAGACCGCGAGGAATAGCGGTAGCTCCGTACCTAGACGACATTCTGATACAAGCGTCAAGTTTCCAAACTGCCAAGTCTCATACAGAGTTAGTTCTGGCATTTCTAAGGTCGCATGGGTGGAAGGTGAACGTAGAAAAGAGTTCTCTATTGCCACTCACAAGAGTTCCCTTCTTAGGGACTCTTATAGATTCTGTAGAAATGAAAATTTACCTGACAGAGGACAGGTTATCAAAACTTCTAAATGCTTGCCGTGTCCTTCATTCCATTCAACACCCGTCAGTGGCTCAATGCATGGAGGTAATCGGCTTAATGGTAGCGGCAATGGACATAGTACCTTTTGCACGCCTGCATCTCAGACCGCTGCAATTGTGCATGCTAAGTCAGTGGAATGGGGATTACTCAGATTTGTCCCCTATGCTAAATCTGGATCAAGAGACGAGAGATTCACTTCTATGGTGGCTTTCTCGGCCACATCTGTCCAGGGGGATGCCCTTCAGCAGGCCAGATTGGACGATTGTAACAACAGACGCCAGCCTGCTAGGTTGGGGCGCTGTCTGGAATTCCCTGAAGGCTCAGGGATCATGGACTCAGGAGGAGAGACTCCTTCCAATAAACATTCTGGAATTAAGAGCAGTTTTAAATGCTCTTCTGGCTTGGCCTCAGTTAGCAACTCTGAGGTTCATCAGGTTTCAGTCGGACAACATCACGACTGTGGCTTACATCAACCATCAGGGAGGGACAAGGAGTTCCCTAGCGATGATGGAAGTCTCAAAGATAATTCGCTGGGCAGAGTCTCACTCTTGCCACCTGTCAGCGATCCACATCCCAGGCGTGGAGAACTGGGAGGCGGATTTCCTAAGTCGCCAGACTTTTCATCCGGGGGAGTGGGAACTTCATCCGGAGGTGTTTGCCCAACTGCTTCATCATTGGGGCAAACCAGACCTGGATCTCATGGCGTCTCGCCAGAACGCCAAGCTTCCTTGTTACGGATCCAGGTCCAGGGACCCGGGAGCGGTACTGATAGATGCTCTGACAGCACCTTGGGTTTTCAACATGGCTTATGTGTTTCCACCCTTCCCGATGCTTCCTCGATTGATTGCCAGGATCAAACAGGAGAGAGCATCGATGATTCTAATAGCGCCTGCGTGGCCACGCAGGACCTGGTATGCAGATCTAGTGGACATGTCGTCCTGTCCACCATGGTCTCTGCCTCTGAGACAGGACCTTCTGATTCAGGGTCCTTTCAAACATCCAAATCTAATTTCTCTGAGGCTGACTGCATGGAGATTTAACGCTTGATTCTATCAAAGCGGGGATTCTCGGAGTCAGTGATTGATACCTTAATACAGGCTAGGAAACCTGTTACCAGGAAAATTTACCATAAAATATGGCGTAAATACTTATATTGGTGCGAATCCAAGAGTTAGTCATGGAGTAAGGTTAGGATTCCTAGGATATTGTCTTTTCTACAAGAAGGTTTAGAAAAGGGCTTATCTGCTAGTTCGTTAAAGGGACAGATCTCAGCTCTGTCTATCCTTTTACACAATCGTCTGTCAGAAGTTCCAGACGTTCAGGCTTTTTGTCAGGCTTTGGCTAGGATTAAGCCTGTGTTTAAAACTGTTGCTCCGCCGTGGAGCTTAAACTTAGTTCTTAACGTTCTGCAAGGTGTTCCGTTTGAACCCCTTCATTCCATTGATATCAAGCTGTTATCTTGGAAAGTTCTGTTTTTAATGGCTATTTCCTCGGCTCGAAGAGTCTCTGAGTTATCGGCCTTACATTGGGATTCTCCTTATCTGATTTTTCATTCAGACAAGGTAGTTCTGCGTACTAAACCTGGGTTCTTACCTAAGGTAGTCACTAACAAGAATATCAATCAAGAGATTGTTGTTCCATCATTGTGCCCTAACCCTTCTTCAAAGAAGGAACGACTTCTGCACAATCTGGACGTCGTCCGTGCCCTGAAATTTTATTTGCAGGCAACTAAGGATTTTAGACAAACTTCTTCTCTGTTTGTCGTTTATTCTGGACAGAGGAGAGGTCAAAAAGCTTCGGCTACCTCTCTCTCTTTTTGGCTTCGTAGCATAATACGTTTAGCCTATGAGACTGCTGGACAGCAGCCTCCTGAAAGGATTACAGCTCATTCTACTAGAGCTGTGGCTTCCACTTGGGCCTTTAAGAATGAGGCCTCTGTTGAACAGATTTGCAAGGCTGCAACTTGGTCTTCACTTCACACTTTTTCAAAATTTTACAAATTTGACACTTTTGCTTCTTCGGAGGCTGTTTTTGGGAGAAAGGTTCTACAGGCAGTGGTTCCTTCCGTGTAAAGATCCTGCCTGTCCCTCCCGTCATCCGTGTACTTTTAGCTTTGGTATTGGTATCCCATAAGTAATGGATGACCCGTGGACTGACTACACTTAACAGGAGAAAACATAATTTATGCTTACCTGATAAATTCCTTTCTCCTGTAGTGTAGTCAGTCCACGGCCCGCCCTGTTTTTTACGGCAGGTCTAAATTTTAAATTAAACTCCAATCACCACTGCACCCTATAGTTTCTCCTTTCTTGTTTGGTTTCGGTCGAATGACTGGGTATGACGTAGAGGGGAGGAGCTATATAGCAGCTCTGCTTGGGTGATCCTCTTGCACTTCCTGTTAGGGAGGAGATATAATCCCATAAGTAATGGATGACCCGTGGACTGACTACACTACAGGAGAAAGGAATTTATCAGGTAAGCATAAATTATGTTTTTAATAATGTTAATAAAATTCATATGTTTTAATACCTATAGAAATACTTAGTATTAGCTGTTTCAACACAGCATATACCAATACTAGGAGTTAGAGTGCTAACAATCCCCTCTTAATTCCCCCATCTTTTCCTTTCCCTCTAAGTTAATAGTACTATAAGGGGCAGCACCAAGGTTTTACTGATACCTTAAAGACTCCTAGCTTCACATTAGACACTGTGCCAATTTTTTGTCCTTAAAGGGACACTGTACCCAAAAAATTTCTTTTGTGATTCAGATTGAGCATGAAATTTTAAGCAACTTTCTAATTTACTCCTATTATCAAATTTTCTTCATTCTCTTGGAATCTTTATTTGAAATGCAAGAATGTAAGTTTAGATGCCGGCCCATTTTTGGTGAACAACCTGGGTTGTCCTTGCTGATTGGTGGATAAATTCATCCACCAATAAAAAAATGCTGTCCAGAGTACTGAAACCAAAAAAAAAGCTTAGATGCCTTCTTTTTCAAATAATGATAGCAAGAAAACGAAGAAAAATTGATAATAGGAGTAAATTAGAAAGTTGCTTAACATTGCATGCTCTTTCTGAATTGCAAAAGAAAGAATTTGGGTACAGTGTCCCTTTAATTTTCTAGTATGTAGCTTAGTCAGGCATTTTGCAGCATACTTAGGTTGCCGAATTTTAAACTAGCAATCCCAAGGCATGCAAAATAAATAATAATGAATATGTATTTTCATTTTTTTTGTTTACTAAATAAATTGGTTTATGGGATATAACATTTTGAGTTCCATTATCACAAATAAAAACTTAAACATTAGACCATAACTCCCTGCTGGTGGAGCCTTGAGTTTTTGGTGCTAAAATAGTGAATCTGCTTATAGAAATTATATTATGGAATTTTATGAAGCAGAAAATTACAGAAACCTTGTTAGAAAACGACATAAAATCATTTCCTTGTATGGAGCTATAGTTCTCTGTTCCTAATAGAGTTACATAAGGGAAACCTTAAGACTGGCGCACAATTCCATAAATGTGCTGTGTTTGAGAGGTTGGCTCTAAGGGTGGGCGATTGTCTCTATTTTCATATTTGTTCTGCCATTCAGGGATTCTATAGAGCAAATGTTAACAGTTGTCTATTGATTCCATTAAAGTTACATTGAGATCTATGAGAATCTACTTTTGAATGTTCATTTAAAACCAATTGATATGACCAGCCTTAATTATGTTTAACAAATATTGTGAAACATTCACTCATCCTCATCTGAGGTCCATTTATATTAAGCTTGTGAGATTTGTGAAAAGGTGGTAAGATTGTGTCAAAATATGCAAAACACTTATTACCCTCATAGAAAATACATGCATACGAAAATGCAGGCGATTGTAAAATACTATACTCTAAAAGCGTAATAATCTGATTTGTTTGGGACTCTCAAGAAGAACCTTACCTATGTGTTTATGCTTTCTTACTAGAAACTATTATTAAATAAATATTTTGGAACTAGTAGAATATGCATTTATGTGTACAGCTCATTCTTAAGGATAAATTGTTCAGCGGCTAATGCGGATATTACGTACAGGTTGATTAGTAGAGAAGGACGAGCTTCCTCGGGTCTAAAAACAAAGTAATTTAATAAGCACATAAACATAATTTGTTTTAAATTGTAATTGTAAGACCTTGAAACATAATGCTGCCGATATTTACTAGAAAAATTAATTGGCCCAAAATTCTTAATTAATCCTTTCCTGCGTTAGGACGTTCTATCCCATCCTAACTGTGCCGGACTTTAGCGCCGTTAGGACGGCATGGAACATCCTAGCCGTTTGGCTGTAATGAAGCCAAAGGCGCTTCCTGAATGGGGTTGCGGCCTGGAGGGGGTGCCTAACGTCATAGGCACTCCCCCTGACCCGATCCCATCATTAAAATCTTGTGATCGTTCATGCTGTTTCAATTTGTTTACATCGGAACAATATGGTCTTGCAAATTTTCACACCTAAGGCAGCCATGAAACTTGGAATCTTTCCTAAAAAAAAAAAAGACAATTTGGTGACACAAATTTTACATTTAATCATGGTACAAAAGATCTCGATCTGATTGCTGTTGAAACATGGTAAAAAGGGCAAAGATTGTGACAGAGAAAAAGTATCTGCATGTTTTATATCGCACCAATTTGTCATCACTGCCCCTAAAAGTAAATATCACAACATATTGTAGCAAAATAGCCGAGTCACATTTAACATTTTATTTAGATCATTTTAAAATATTGAAAAATACAAAATATATTTTGATTGAAATATTGATTGCTAATTGGTCCCAACACCCCCCACTCACTATTGGTGTTTTATACAGAGGGTGACTTGAAGTGGAAAGGATAAGTAGCAACCTCTTGTGCTAAGTGCGATTTGTGCTGCCACATCCCAACATTTCTCCAACATTGGTGTGTCCGGTCCACGGCGTCATCCTTACTTGTGGGATATTCTCTTCCCCAACAGGAAATGGCAAAGAGTCCCAGCAAAGCTGGTCACATGATCCCTCCTAGGCTCCGCCCACCCCAGTCATTCTCTTTGCCGTTGCACAGGCAACATCTCCACGGAGATGGTTAAGAGTTTTTTGGTGTTTAAATGTAGTTTTATTCTTCTATCAAGTGTTTGTTATTTTAAAATAGTGCTGGTATGTACTATTTACTCTGAAACAGAAAAGGATGAAGATTTCTGTTTGTGAGAGGAAGATGATTTTAGCAGACAGTAACTGAAATCAATTGCTGTTTCCACACAGGACTGTTGAGATGAAGTAACTTCAGTTGGGGGAAACAGTTAGCAGTCTTTTCTGCTTAAGGTATGACTAGCCATATTTCTAACAAGACCATGTAATGCTGGAAGGCTGTCATTTCCCCTCATGGGGACCAGTAAGCCATTTTCTTAGTTAAACATAAAAGAATAAAGGGCTTCAAAAAGGGCTTAAAAACTGGTAGACATTTTTCTGGGCTAAAACAATTGCTTTACTAGGCATATTATGCAGATTCTAACTAATTATTGGTATTATAATCTTGGGGAACGTTTAGAAAAACGGCAGGCACTGTGTTAGACACCTTTTTCAGATGGGGGCCTTTCGAGTTATAGACAGAGCCTCATTCTGGGACTGTATAGGGGTTAAATGTAAAAATGGCTCCGGTTCCGTTAATTTAAGGGTTAAAGCTCTGAAATTTGGTGTGCAATACTTTTAATGCTTTAAGACACTGTGGTGAAATTTTGGACAATTCCTTCATACTTTTTCACATATTCAGTAATAAAGTGTTTTCAGTTTGAAATTTAAAGTGACAGTAACGGTTTTATTTTAAAACGTTTTTTGTGCTTTGTTGACAAGTTTAAGCCTGTTTAACATGTCTGTACCATCAGATAAGCTATGTTCTATATGTATGAAAGCCAATGTGTCTCCCCATTTAAATTTATGTGATAATTGTGCCATAGTGTCCAAACAAAGTAAGGACAGTATTGCAACAGATAATGATATTGCCCAAGATGATTCCTTAAAATGAGGGGAGTAAACATGATACTACATCATCCCCTACTGTGTCTACACCAGTTATGCCCACACAGGAGGCCCCTAGTACATCTAGTGCACCAATACTTATTACCATGCAACAATTAACGGCTGTAATGGATAACTCCATAGCAAATCTTTTATCCAAAATGCCTACTTATCAGAGAAAGCGCGATTGCTCTGTTTTAAACACTGAAGAGCAAGAGGACGCTGATGATAACTGTTCTGACATACCCTCACACCAATCTCAAGGGGCCATGAGGGAGGTTTTGTCTGATGGAGAAGTTTCAGATTCAGGAAAAATTTCTCATCAAGCTGAACCTGATGTTGTGACATTTAAATTTAAATTAGAACATCTCCGCGCACTGCTTAAGGAGGTGTTATCTACTCTGGATGATTGTGACAATTTGGTCATTCCAGAGAAATTATGTAAGATGGACAAGTTCCTAGAGGTTCCGGTGCCCCCCGACGCTTTTCCTATACCCAAGCGGGTGGCGGACATAGTAAATAAAGAGTGGGAAAGGCCTGGCATACCTTTTGTTCCCCCCCCTATATTTAAGAAATTATTTCCTATAGTCGACCCCAGAAAGGACTTATGGCAGACAGTCCCCAAGGTTGAGGGGGCGGTTTCTACTCTAAACAAACGCACTACTATTCCTATCGAAGATAGTTGTGCTTTCAAAGATCCTATGGATAAGAAATTAGAGGGTTTGCTTAAAAAGATTTTTGTACAGCAAGGTTACCTTCTACAACCAATTTCATGAATTGTTCCTGTCACTACGGCAGCGTGTTTCTGGTTCGAGGAACTAGAAAAATCGCTCAGTAAAGAATCTTCGTATGAGGAGGTTATGGACAGAGTTCAAGCACTTAAATTGGCTAACTCTTTTGTTTTAGATGCCGCTTTGCAATTAGCTAGATTAGCGGCGAAAAATTCAGGGTTTGCTGTTGTGGCGCGCAGAGTGCTTTGGCTAAAGTCTTGGTCAGCGGATGTGTCTTCCAAGACAAAATTGCTTAACATTCCTTTCAAAGGTAAAACATTATTTGGACCTGATTTGAAAGAGATTATTTCAGACATCACTGGGGGAAAGGGCCACGCCCTCCCACAGGATAGGTCTTTTAAGGCTAATAATAAGCCTAATTTCTTCTGTTATGTGTGATCAGTCCACGGGTCATCATTACTTCTGGGATATTATCTGCTCCCCTACAGGAAGTGCAAGAGGATTCACCCAGCAGAGTTGCTATATAGCTCCTCCCCTCTACGTCACCTCCAGTCATTCTCTTGCACCCAAAGACTAGATAGGAGGTGTGAGAGGACTATGGTGATTATACTTAGTTTTTATAACTTCAATCAAAAGTTTGTTATTTTACAATAGCACCGGAGCGTGTTATTACTTCTCTGGCAGAGTTTGAAGAAGAATCTACCAGAGTTTTTCTTATGATTTTAACCGGAGTAGTTAAGATCATATTGCTGTTTCTCGGCCATCTGAGGGAGGTAAAAGCTTCAGATCAGGGGACAGCGGGCAGTTGAATCTGCATTGAGGTATGTAGCAGTTTTTATTTTCTGAATGGAATTGATGAGAAAATCCTGCCATACCGTTATAATGACATGTATGTATACTCTACACTTCAGTATTCTGGGGATGGTATTTCACCGGAATTACTCTGTAAAAGTACATTAAACCTTTTAATAGGTATTTAATTCATGTTAAACGTTTTTGCTGGAATGTAGAATCGTTTGCATTTCTGAGGTACTGAGTGAATAAATATTTGGGCATTATTTTTCCACTTGGCAGTTTGCTTGTTTTGATTCTGACAGTTTCGTTTCTCTCTCACTGCTGTGTGTGAGGGGGAGGGGCCGTTTTTGGCGCTCTTTGCTACGCATCAAAAATTTCCAGTCAGTTACTCTTGTATTTTCTGCATGATCCGGTTCATCTCTAACAGAACTCAGGGGTCTTCAAACTTCTTTGAAGGGAGGTAGATTCTCTCAGCAGAGCTGTGAGACTTATGTAGTGACTGTGTTTTAAAACGTTGCTCTGTGATTTTTATGTTTAAAATTTAATTAGTGTTACTTTACTAATGGGAACAAACCTTTGCTAACAAGTTGTGTTGTTTTTAAAGAGTGATGCTATAACTGTTTTTCAGTTCATTATTTCAACTGTCATTTAATCGTTTAGTGCTTCTTTGAGGCACAGTACGTTTTTTGTTAAATAAGATTGTAACCAAGTTGCATGTTTATTGCTAGTGTGTTAAAACATGTCTGATTCAGAGGAAGATACCTGTGTCATTTGTTCCAATGCCAAGGTGGAGCCCAATAGAAATTTATGTACTAACTGTATTGATGCTACTTTAAATAAAAGCCAATCTGTACAAATTGAACAAATTTCACCAAACAGCGAGGGGAGAGTTATGCCGTCTAACTCGCCTCACGTGTCAGTACCTGCGTCTCCCGCCCGGGAGGTGCGTGATATTATGGCGCCTAGTACATCTGGGCAGCCATTACAGATAACATTACAAGATATGGCTACTGTTATGACTGAAGTTTTGGCTAAGTTACCAGAACTAAGAGGCAAGCGTGATCACTCTGGGGTGAGAACAGAGTGCGCTGATAATTCTAGGGCCATGTCTGATACTGCGTCACAGCTTGCAGAGCATGAGGACGGAGAGCTTCATTCTGTAGGTGACGGTTCTGATCCAAGCAGATTGGATTCAGATATTTCAAATTTTAAATTTAAATTGGAAAACCTCCGTGTATTACTAGGGGAGGTCTTAGCGGCTCTTAACGATTGTAACACTGTTGCAATACCAGAGAAAATGTGTAGGTTGGATAAATACTTTGCGGTACCGGCGAGTACTGACGTTTTTCCTATACCTAAGAGATTAACTGAAATTGTTACTAAGGAGTGGGATAGACCCGGTGTGCCGTTCTCACCCCCTCCAATATTTAGAAAGATGTTTCCAATAGACGCCACCACACGAGACTTATGGCAAACGGTCCCTAAGGTGGAGGGAGCAGTTTCTACTTTAGCTAAGCGCACCACTATCCCGGTGGAGGATAGCTGTGCTTTTTCAGATCCTATGGATAAAAAATTAGAGGGTTACCTTAAGAAGATGTTTGTTCAACAAGGTTTTATTTTGCAACCCCTTGCATGCATCGCGCCGATTACGGCTGCGGCAGCATTTTGGATTGAGTCTCTGGAAGAGAACCTTAGTTCCGCTACGCTGGACGACATTACGGACAGGCTTAGAGTCCTTAAACTAGCTAATTCATTCATTTCGGAGGCCGTAGTACATTTAACCAAACTTACGGCTAAGAATTCAGGATTCGCCATTCAGGCACGTAGGGCGCTGTGGCTAAAATCCTGGTCGGCTGATGTAACTTCTAAGTCCAAATTACTTAATATACCTTTCAAGGGGCAAACTTTATTTGGGCCCGGTTTGAAAGAAATTATCGCTGACATTACAGGAGGTAAGGGCCACGCCCTACCTCAAGACAAAGCCAAAGCTAAGGCTAGACAGTCTAATTTTCGTCCCTTTCGGAATTTCAAAGCAGGTGCAGCATCAACGTCCACTGCACCAAAACAGGAAGGAGCTGTTGCTCGTTACAGACAAGGCTGGAAACCTAACCAGTCCTGGAATAAGGGCAAGCAGGCCAGAAAACCTGCTGCTGCCCCTAAGACAGCATGAACCGAGGGCCCCCGATCCGGGACCGGATCTAGTGGGGGGCAGACTCTCTCGCTTCGCCCAGGCTTGGGCAAGAGATGTCCAGGATCCCTGGGCGCTAGAGATCATATCTCAGGGATACCTTCTAGACTTCAAATTATCTCCCCCAAGAGGGAGATTTCATCTGTCAAGGTTGTCAACAAACCAAATAAAGAAAGACGCGTTTCTACGCTGTGTACAAGATCTATTATTAATGGGAGTGATCCATCCGGTTCCGCGGTCGGAACAAGGACAAGGGTTTTACTCAAACCTGTTTGTGGTTCCCAAAAAAGAGGGAACTTTCAGGCCAATCTTGGATTTAAAGATCCTAAACAAATTCCTAAGAGTTCCATCGTTCAAAATGGAAACTATTCGGACAATCTTACCCATGATCCAAAAGGGTCAGTACATGACCACAGTGGATTTAAAGGATGCTTACCTTCACATACCGATTCACAAAGATCATTACCGGTATCTAAGGTTTGCCTTCTTAGACAGGCATTACCAGTTTGTAGCCCTTCCATTCGGATTGGCTACGGCTCCAAGAATCTTCACAAAGGTTCTGGGTGCCCTTCTAGCGGTTCTGAGACCGCGAGGAATTTCGGTAGCTCCGTACCTAGACGACATTCTGATACAAGCTTCAAGCTTTCAAACTGCCAAGTCTCATACAGAGTTAGTTCTGGCATTTCTAAGGTCGCATGGATGGAAAGTGAACGAAAAGAAGAGTTCTCTCTTGCCTCTCACAAGAGTTCCATTCTTGGGGACTCTTATAGATTCTGTAGAAATGAAGATTTATCTGACAGAAGACAGATTAACAAAGCTTCTAAATGTATGCCGTGTCCTTCATTCCATTCAACTCCCGTCAGTAGCTCAATGCATGGAGGTGATCGGCTTAATGGTAGCAGCAATGGACATAGTACCCTTTGCACGCCTACATCTCAGACCGCTGCAATTGTGCATGCTGAGTCAGTGGAATGGGGATTATTCAGATTTGTCCCCCACTCTGAATCTGGATCAAGAGACCAGAAACTCTCTTCTATGGTGGCTTTCTCGGCCACATCTGTCCAGGGGGATGCCGTTCAGCAGGCCGGACTGGACAATCGTAACAACAGACGCCAGCCTTCTAGGTTGGGGCGCTGTCTGGAATTCTCTGAAGGCTCAGGGACAATGGAGTCAGGAGGAAAGTCTCCTGCCAATAAACATTCTGGAATTGAGAGCAGTTCTCAATGCCCTTCTAGCTTGGCCCCAGTTAAAGACTCGGGGGTTCATCAGGTTTCAGTCGGACAACATCACGACTGTAGCTTACATCAACCATCAGGGAGGGACAAGAAGCTCCCTAGCAATGATAGAAGTATCAAAGATAATTCGCTGGGCAGAGTCTCACTCTTGCCACCTGTCAGCAATCCACATCCCGGGAGTGGAGAACTGGGAGGCGGATTTCTTGAGTCGCCAGACTCTTCATCCGGGGGAGTGGGAACTTCATCCGGAGGTCTTTGCCCAAATACTTCGACGTTGGGGCAAACCGGAGATAGATCTCATGGCGTCTCGCCAGAATGCCAAACTTCCTCGCTACGGATCCAGATCCAGGGATCCGGGAGCGGTTCTGATAGATGCTTTGACAGCACCTTGGAACTTCAGGATGGCTTATGTGTTTCCACCCTTCCCGCTGCTTCCTCGATTGATTGCCAAAATCAAACAGGAGAGAGCATCAGTGATTCTAATAGCGCCTGCATGGCCGCGCAGGACTTGGTATGCAGATCTAGTGGACATGTCATCCTGTCCGCCTTGGTCTCTACCTCTAAGACAGGACCTTCTGATTCAGGGTCCATTCAAACATCAAAGTCTAACTTCTCTGAAGCTGACTGCTTGGAAATTGAACGCTTGATTTTATCAAAACGTGGTTTTTCTGAGTCGGTTATTGATACCCTGATACAGGCTAGGAAGCCTGTTACCAGAAAGATTTACCATAAAATATGGCGTAAATACCTATACTGGTGTGAATCCAAAGATTACTCCTGGAGTAAGGTTAGGATTCCTAGGATATTGTCTTTTCTACAAGAAGGTTTAGAAAAGGGTTTATCGGCTAGCTCATTAAAGGGACAGATCTCAGCTCTGTCCATCTTGTTACACAGGCGTCTGTCAGAAAATTCAGACATCCAGGCCTTTTGTCAGGCTTTAGCTAGGATCAAGCCTGTGTTTAAAACTGTTGCTCCGCCATGGAGTTTAAACTTAGTTCTTAACGTTTTACAGGGTGTTCCGTTTGAACCCCTTCATTCCATTGATATAAAATTGTTATCTTGGAAAGTTCTATTTTTAATGGCTATTTCCTCGGCTCGAAGAGTCTCTGAGTTATCAGCCCTACATTGTGATTCTCCTTATCTGATCTTTCACTCAGACAAGGTAGTTCTGCGTACTAAACCTGGGTTCTTACCTAAGGTTGTTTCTAACAGGAATATCAATCAAGAGATTGTTGTTCCATCCTTGTGTCCAAATCCTTCTTCAAAGAAGGAACGTCTTCTACACAATCTGGATGTAGTTCGTGCCCTCAAGTTCTACTTGCAGGCAACTAAAGATTTTCGCCAAACTTCTTCCCTGTTTGTCGTTTACTCTGGACAGAGGAGAGGTCAAAAAGCTTCTGCTACCTCTCTCTCTTTTTGGCTTCGTAGCATAATACGTTTAGCCTATGAGACTGCTGGACAGCAGCCTCCTGAAAGAATTACAGCTCATTCCACTAGAGCTGTGGCTTCCACTTGGGCCTTTAAGAATGAGGCCTCTGTTGAACAGATTTGCAAGGCTGCAACTTGGTCTTCGCTTCATACTTTTTCCAAATTTTACAAATTTGACACTTTTGCTTCTTCGGAGGCTATTTTTGGGAGAAAGGTTCTTCAGGCAGTGGTTCCTTCTGTATAATGAGCCTGCCTATCCCTCCCGTCATCCGTGTACTTTTGCTTTGGTATTGGTATCCCAGAAGTAATGATGACCCGTGGACTGATCACACATAACAGAAGAAAACATAATTTATGCTTACCTGATAAATTCCTTTCTTCTGTTGTGTGATCAGTCCACGGCCCGCCCTGTTTTTTAAGGCAGGTAAATATTTTTTAAATTATAATTCAGTCACCACTACACCCTTAGCTTCTCCTTTCTCGTTGGTCTTTGGTCGAATGACTGGAGGTGACGTAGAGGGGAGGAGCTATATAGCAACTCTGCTGGGTGAATCCTCTTGCACTTCCTGTAGGGGAGCAGATAATATCCCAGAAGTAATGATGACCCGTGGACTGATCACACAACAGAAGAAAGGAATTTATCAGGTAAGCATAAATTATGTTTTTCGTCCTTTTCGCAGAAACGGACCAGTCTCTAATTCTGTATCCTCTAAGCAAGAGGGTAATACTTCACAACCCAAACCAGCCTGGAAACCAATGCAAGGCTGGAACAAGGGTAAGCAGGCCAAGAAGCCTACCACTGCTACCAAAACAGCATGAAGGGATAGCCCCCGATCCGGGACCGGATCTAGTGGGGGGCAGACTTTCTCTCTTTGCTCAGGCTTGGGCAAGAGATGTTCAGGATCCTTGGGCGCTAGAAATAGTTTCTCAAGGTTATCTCCTGGAATTCAAGGAACTACCCCCAAGGGGAAGGTTCCACAGGTCTCAATTATCTTCAAACCAAATAAAGAGACAGGCATTCTTACATTGTGTAGAAGACCTGTTAAAGATGGGAGTGATACATCCAGTTCCAATAAGAGAACAAGGAATGGGATTTTATTCCAATCTGTTCATAGTTCCCAAAAAAGAGGGAACATTCAGACCAATTTTGGATCTAAAGATCCTAAACAAATTTCTCAGGGTACCATCGTTCAAAATGGAAACTATTCGAACGATCCTACCTACTATCCAGGAAAATCAATTTATGACTACCGTGGATTTAAAGGATGCGTACCTACATATTCCTATCCACAAGGAACATCATCAGTTCCTAAGGTTCGCTTTTCTGGACAAGCATTACCAGTTTGTGGCACTTCCATTTGGATTAGCCACTGCTCCAAGGATTTTCACAAAGGTACTAGGGTCCCTTCTAGAGGTTCTAAGACCAAGGGGCATTGCAGTAGTACCTTACTTGGACGACATCCTGATTCAAGCGTCGTCCCTGTCAAAAGCAAAGGCTCATACGGACATCGTCCTAGCCTTTCTCAGATCTCACGGATGGAAGGTGAACAAAGAAAAAAGTTCTCTGTCCCCATCAACAAGAGTTCCCTTCTTGGGAACAATAATAGATTCCTTAGAAATGAGGATTTTTCTGACAGAGGTCAGAAAATCAAAACTTCTAAGCTCTTGTCAAGTACTTCATTCTGTTCCTCGTCCTTCCATAGCGCAGTGCATGGAAGTAATAGGATTGATGGTTGCAACAATGGACATAGTTCCTTTTGCACAAATTCATCTAAGACCATTACAACTGTGCATGCTCAGACAGTGGAATGGGGATTATACAGACTTGTCTCCGACGATTCAAGTAGATCAAAAGACCAGAGATTCACTCCGTTGGTGGCTGACCCTGGACAATCTGTCACAGGGAATGAGCTTCCGCAGACCAGAGTGGGTCATTGTCACGACCGACGCCAGCCTAGTGGGCTGGGGCGCGGTCTGGGAATCCATGAAAGCTCAGGGTCTATGGTCTCGGGAAGAGTCTCTTCTCCCGATAAACATTCTGGAACTGAGAGCGATATTCAATGCTCTCAGAGCTTGGCCTCAACTAGCAAAGGCCAAATTCATAAGGTTCAGACAACATGACGACCGTTGCATATATCAATCATCAGGGGGGAACAAGGACTTCCCTGGCGATGAAAGAAGTGACCAAGATAATTCAATGGGCGGAGGATCACTCCTGCCACTTGTCTGCGATCCACATCCCAGGAGTGGAAAATTGGGAAGCGGATTTTCTGAGTCGTCAGACATTCCATCCGGGGGAGTGGGAACTCCATCCGGAAATCTTTGCCCAAATAACTCAATTATGGGGCATTCCAGACATCGATCTGATGGCGTCTCGTCAGAACTTCAAGGTTCCTTGCTACGGGTCCAGATCCAGGGATCCCAAGGCGACCCTAGTAGATGCACTAGTAGCACCTTGGACCTTCAACCTAGCTTATGTATTCCCACCGTTTCCTCTCATCCCCAGGCTGGTAGCCAGGATCAATCAGGAGAGGGCCTCGGTGATCTTGATAGCTCCTGCGTGGCCACGCAGGACTTGGTATGCAGACCTGGTCAATATGTCATCGGCTTCACCATGGAAGCTACCTTTGAGACAGGACCTTCTTGTTCAGGGTCCATTCGAACATCCGAATCTGGTTTCCCTCCAACTGACGGCTTGGAGATTGAACGCTTGATTTTATCAAAGCGTGGGTTTTCAGATTCTGTAATAGATACTCTGATTCAGGCTAGAAAGCCTGTAACTAGAAAAATTTACCATAAAATATGGAAAAAATATATCTGTTGGTGTGAATCTAAAGGATTCCCATGGAACAAGATAAAAATTCCTAAGATTCTATCCTTTCTACAAGAAGGTTTGGAGAAAGGATTATCTGCAAGTTCTCTGAAGGGACAGATCTCTGCTTTATCTGTTTTACTTCACAAAAGACTGGCAGCTGTGCCAGATGTTCAAGCATTTGTTCAGGCTCTGGTTAGGATCAAGCCTGTTTACAGACCTTTGACTCCTCCCTGGAGTCTAAATCTAGTTCTTTCAGTTCTTCAAGGGGTTCCGTTTGAACCCTTACATTCCGTAGATATTAAGTTATTATCTTGGAAAGTTTTGTTTTTGGTTGCAATTTCTTCTGCTAGAAGAGTTTCAGAGTTATCTGCTCTGCAGTGTTCTCCGCCCTATCTGGTGTTCCATGCAGATAAGGTGGTTTTTCGTACTAAGCCTGGTTTTCTTCCGAAAGTTGTTTCCAACAAAAATATTAACCAGGAGATAGTTGTACCTTCTTTGTGTCCGAATCCAGTTTCAAAGAAGGAACGTTTGTTACACAATTTGGACGTAGTCCGTGCTCTAAAATTCTATTTAGAGGCTACTAAAGATTTCAGACAAACATCTTCCTTGTTTGTTGTTTATTCTGGTAAAAGGAGAGGTCAAAAAGCGACTTCTACCTCTCTTTCCTTTTGGCTTAAAAGCATTATCCGATTGGCTTATGAGACTGCCGGACGGCAGCCTCCTGAAAGAATCACAGCTCACTCCACTAGGGCTGTGGCTTCCACATGGGCCTTCAAGAACGAGGCTTCTGTTGACCAGATATGTAAGGCAGTGACTTGGTCTTCACTGCACACTTTTGCCAAATTTTACAAATTTTATACTTTTGCTTCTTCGGAGGCTATTTTTGGGAGAAAGGTTTTGCAAGCCGTGGTGCCTTCCATTTAGGTGACCTGATTTGCTCCCTCCCTTCATCCGTGTCCTAAAGCTTTGGTATTGGTTCCCACAAGTAAGGATGACGCCGTGGACCGGACACACCAATGTTGGAGAAAACAGAATTTATGCTTACCTGATAAATTACTTTCTCCAACGGTGTGTCCGGTCCACGGCCCGCCCTGGTTTTTTAATCAGGTCTGATGAATTATTTTCTCTAACTACAGTCACCACGGTATCATATGGTTTCTCCTATATATATTTCCTCCTGTCCGTCGGTCGAATGACTGGGGTGGGCGGAGCCTAGGAGGGATCATGTGACCAGCTTTGCTGGGACTCTTTGCCATTTCCTGTTGGGGAAGAGAATATCCCACAAGTAAGGATGACGCCGTGGACCGGACACACCGTTGGAGAAAGTAATTTATCAGGTAAGCATAAATTCTGTTTTTTCTTTCATTATTCAGATAGAGCATGGGAATTTAGACCACTTCTAATTTACTTCTATAATCAATTGTTCTTTGTTTGCTTGGTATCTTTTGTTGAAAAGCAGGGACATATGCTTAGGAGCCAGCCCATTTCTGGATCACTATATGGCAGCAGTTTTGCAAGAATGTTATCTTCCTGCAAGAGCACTAGAGGGCAGCACTATTTCCTGCCCTGTAGTGCTCCAGATGCCTACCTAGGTATCTCTTCAACGCAGGTTACCATGGGAATAAAGCAAATGTTGATAAATGAAGTAAATTGGAAACTTTTTAAAATAGTATGCTCTGTTTGAATCATATAATAAGCAGTCTTCAGACAAAGCTATATAATGGTTGCAGGTATTTATTTAAACGACAAAACTACAGGTACACACCACTCCCCACACCTTGGCTACATCCGACGTGTTTCCTGCCGCTAAACGGCACTTCGTCAGGGATATTCTCAGCTGTTACATTACTCCCTTTATTAAGCACACCGCTCTCATACAATTTAAAGGTTCACTACTATTTACACAGCATTTTGTATAAAGGAGTACAATAGATAGTAAAGACATAAAAAATAAAACAATACGTATACATTCAAAGTTTAAGTGCTTTGTATAAATTGATTTTTACATTTTATGACATTAATATATTATTACCCAATGGACATGTTATCTAATCCTATCAGCTTCTTACATGTATATAAAGATATAGGTGTTAAATTTATCTACCTACTTATAGATCATGAAAGATCACGAACGTGTAATTCCCCAGGATAGGTGATACATATGTAAGAAGCTAATAGGATTAGATAACATGTCCATTGGGTCAAGTAATAATATATTAATGTAAAAATCAATTTATACAAAGCACTTAAACTGTGAATGTATACGTATTATTTTATTCTTTATGTCTTTACTATCTATTGTACTCCTTTATACAAAATGCTGTGTAAATAGTAGTGTTCCTTTAAATTGTATGAGAGCGGTGTGCTTAATAAAGGGATTAACGTAACAGCTGAGAATATCCCTGACGAAGTGCCGTTTAGTGGCAGGAAACGCGTCGGATGTAGCTGAGGTGTGTGGAGTGGTGTGTACCTGTAGTTTTGTTGTTTAAATAAATACCTGCAACGATTTAATAGCTTTGTCTGCAGACTGCTTATTTTTCTCATAGTTTGGAGCGTACACTATAATTACGGCGTTAGAGAGAGCCGTGGAGGTTGATATGGTCACGGGTCCTGAGCTTAACAAACACTGTCCGGTGAGGAGGAATGTTACAAATTATCCTCCATCCTGCGTAGTGGGACTGGTGAACAGTGAGTAATCTGGAGTTGTCAGTTCAGCACACTAAGTTTTGCTCAATACCTCAGAGTTGTTATTTTCAGTGAATACAATATATTACACAGAAATACTTGAAGATTGAGGTGTGCGAGTAATATAAAATATCGACTATTGTTTTTGAAATGTTACAAAGTGTGTTTGTAAACAACTCAGTAGAAGGACTATACATTTAACACTGCATGTGTTACTTCTTTACTTCTATTACATGAGTGTTAACAGCCGAGTATCCGAGAATAATTTCGTTTCCTGAAGTTGTTACCTGCCAAGAGAGACTGTATCGAATTATACTATTAAGCAAGAGTGCTATAATATCAGTTTTATTGGCGGAGGATGCAAGTTGATATTTTATGGCTTAACTGCACAGAAGGCAACAGTGTATCTATAAGTGAATCATATAATAATTTTATGGGGTTTAATTTCCCTTTAAGACACAGGCAGTGGGGTTTTGTGATCATGACAACAGAGATGGTAAGTGCTTTGATCACATCCTTGTAGTCATCCCTCAGATAAGCTACATAAGAGGAACTCAGTCATTATCAGGGTATCTGTGGCTAATATCATTGTCAGAGGAGTCCTTTTGTTTTAATTAAGCTACATATAAACATGGTAAAAGCCTTTAATATGTGTCTGTTTATTAAATAAGCTCTGGTGTCGTTTGTTCTTTATTGTGCTCTGTCCTCAAGTTTATCTGCACTGTACTTGAAACCAAAGACCCAGTCCTTATCAGTCCTGCAATTAATATTTCCCGGTGCTATCTAAGGCCTCTTCCCCTTATCAGTGTGTAATTGGACACAGAGCGAGTGTGTCTGTTATCTGTTGCACTGATACACAATTAGTCCCTGCCATACATGCTTAGTGTTATATATAGTTTGTTTGTTTGTAGGATTTCCTGCATCTGTGTTGGTGTTAAGGGGGGCATGAAAGTTAAAACTAAACGGATATGGTTCTTTGATAGCGTATGCAGTGTTGAGACTTTTCAATTAATTTATGTTTTCAAATGTACTTCTTTCTCGTGGTATCATTTGTTAAAAAAGCATACTTAGGTAGGTTCGGAGCAGCATTGCAATACTTGGAGCTAGATTGTGATTGGGCGTGTCACACACACATATAAATAAATATCATCAGATGTCTTCAGCTAGGTCCCAGCAGACTGCCATTTTCATTTGTGTCATAGAAGCCGTTGCGGACTCTTAAAGGGACATGAAACCCAAAAATGTTCTTTCATGATTCAGATAGAAGTAAATTATAAAGTTTTTTGAAATTGTATTCTCTATTATCTAATCTGTTTCTTTCTCTTGGAATCATTTGTTGAAGGAGCAGCAATGCACTACTGGTTTCTAACTGAACACATGGGTGAGCCAATCACAATCAATATATATATGCAGGCACCAATCAACAGCTAGAACCTAGGTTCTCTGCTGCTCCTGAGCTTGCCTAGATAAACCTTTCAGCAAAGGATAACAAGAGAATGAAGCAAATTAAATACTAGAAGTAAATTGGAAAGTTGTTTAAAATTGTATCGTCTATCTGAATCATGAAAGAAAAATTTTGGGTTTCATGTCCCTTTAAATGTGTGGTTTTTGCATTTGGGTGCATGGGCCATCACAGCATATATGCATATGCGTCTGAAATACCGTTATCATTTTTACCAAAAACATTTTTGCTAAAGGAAGTATATTGCAAAAAATGCACATTTCAAAATTGACATTTTATATCCTTTTAAGTTTTCTCTTTACTCTTCTCTTTTGCTAAGGAAATTAGGGACAGATAAATCAGGCAAAAAAAAGGAATGTGCGAACAAAGCTGTGTGGAAACCCTATTAATTACTTTAACAAACCTTATGTTCCAGCCTTGTTTGCACATGCTCTTTTATTGCGTAATTATTATAATTTTTTTTATCAATCTCTAATTGTCCTTAGCAAAACATGGTGGCACCCATTACTTTATAGAGACTCAGTGGAATTTAGAAAACCAACAATGTTTAGAGTTAAATGTCAGGAAGAAGGAACAAAATAAATTATGATTGCAATTTATTTTTATTTTTATCTACACATTTTTTATATTACAATTTCATCCCTTGAATACAATGGGGGGGAATCCTGCCTTACAATCTACAGGTTATGGATATAATGTTTGTGTGTTTTGCAGCCAAGCAGTTAAATTATACTGGGTTACTCTAATTTGACAAGAAATTGTGCACTTCACCTCTCTTCCTTTAGGAAATGAATATTTAATTATAACCCGTTATTTGCGTATCTTTGTGATATATATCTCTGTTTTGTTTCAGGGTCAGTATAAACCATCCTACTTGTTGTGTCCTGAAAGTTACACCTGGATGCCAATAGAAAAATGTATTCCTCTGCTGGAGAGCTCCAAATACAGCCGTTTCAGTAGCAACGCGAAACAAGGTAGGTATCTGTCACTGTGTAACTGGAGATCAGCACAATGTGTGATTGGATAACATATTAATACCTGCAGTGCACTTCTTACATACAAAGTATTTGGTAAATATAGGTTATTTATTTTATATTATAAACTCATCACAACCAATATCACCAAGAGGAAATTAGTTAAGTAAAAACAACATTAAACAGAAACTTTAAGCTATAAAATAATTTGAAACAGATTTCTTGTCAATCATGTTGCATTAAAACAAATATCACATATACAGACTGTAGTGCGGGATGGAAGGAATACAATTTGCTTTGGTGTTTTTACCAAATAAATCTGTGCTCTCTCTTTGAAATGCAGTAAATTACCACAATACTTAGATTTTTTTGTAAACTGTCTGTTGTAAAACAAACGGAAAAAAATGACAGATACTTTCATGTTCTTTGGACTGTATGAATTCCTATTTCATTAAAAAGAAAGCGAGAATACATGTGCTTTGTATAGTGATGTAACAGAATAAACACACATGTTTACCCAGAATGGGATTACTGTACAATAGGAGCTCTGTAATTTGGTGAGTGTCGACCTATACAGATGTGCAAGTTGTCAGAGAGCTATGGTTATCCAGACCTTTCAGACATATTGGTAAAGGGTGAGGATAAAAACAAGGATCCCGCCTCCTCTTAAAGACAGCATTAAAGACTCCTTTTTTTTTTTCTGGATTGTTAAAAAAAAAAAGTGGTGCAGCCATGGTATTGTGATGCTGTCCATCACACAATATATGTATACGGACAGTGAAGTCAAAATTAAGCTTTCATGATTTCTAATTTCCATACTGGGAGCTAGCTGAACACATTGGGTGAGCCAATGACCAGAGGCATATGTTCAGCCACCAATTAGCAGCTAGTTCCCAGCAGTGCATCGCTGCTCCTGAGATTACCAAAGCAAATTTGATAATAGAAGTAAATTAGAAAGTTGTACATGCTGTGTTTGAATAATGAAATTTAAATTTTGTCCCTTTTTAAAGTGGATTAAACAACCATTTTCCATCACAATTATGAAAGTGCAAGAGTTAAACATGGAAAAAAGGTTCAATCAAAGCTGTTTAAATGAATAATGAATCCAGCAGGATACTGACATCTTGCTCATTGGCTGATAAGCACAACTCCCACAGTTATGAAGGTGTTTTTAAAATATAAATCACAGTTAAGTCAAAATTAAACTTTTTATGCTTTCGATAGAGCATGGGATTTTAAGCAACTTTCCAATTTTCTCCTATTATATGATTTGCTTCTCTGGTTATCCTTTGTTGAAAAGCATACCTAGTTAGGCTCAAGAGCAGCAATGCACTACTGGGCGCTAGCTGCTGATTTCTGGCTGCTTCTTGCCATTGGCTTACCCAATGTGTTCAGCTAGCTCCCAGTAGCGCTGCGGAATCTGTTGGCACTCTACAAATAACCAATAATAATAATAATAAAGTAGTGCACTGCTGCTCCTTCCAAATGATAATATCTGGCCTGGGGTAGTACTGGGGATGCTAAATTCGGCATTGACTGTGTATAACCCTTTTGAACTAAACAGATAGTAAAAAAAGGGAAACTTTAAAAAAAAAAATAAGAAAATAACATACTTTTTACAAAATGTCCCTTTAAGTAACTGATCAATTAGTTATCATATGATTTGTTTAGTACTAGGGGTTTCATTCAAAATTCCTCCCCAAATTCTCTGACGGTAAAAAGTTTCCATTCTGAAACCCTTGTGCACATTCTGAGTGACAGAAATCTGTATGGCTGCGCTTTTTAAGACTACAGTGCTGTCCAATTTGAGGTGGTCTGTGAACACCAGCTGTGCCCCAGATGTTGTTTAAGTACAAACATCAAAACATTTCAGATTCCAAGCTTGTCTTCATCCTGCCCTTTATGTGTGTCCCTATGGACAGTGAACAGGACCTTATCTAGTGCACTCTGTGTAATCTTCCTTTGCGAATGCCACCCTCAAGATATTTAGTGTAATCCCTATTAATTCCTGTTGTTATTTTATTGTTTTTATTAAGGCCCAGAAAAAATGTTACAGACATCCATAAAATACATCACAATTTCTAGCAACATTAATGTATGAAGCCACATGGATACATATAAACATTTTACAAGGCTGTCTGTAGCATGTTTCTGTTCTCCTGTCATCGTTATTTTAATCAGCTTATCACTTTTATTTTCTTCCCTTTCGCAGGAGACAAAGACCTCATGACAGAGTTGGGGCGGGTAAAAATCCTACACAAGAGGACAGTTATGCCTTACACTGTATACAAGAAGAGGCGCAGGGGGCCCAGTGACGAGTCTGTAGTGAAACAGTATGCAGAGATGGTGGGTCAGACCTGCGCAGAACGCATGCTGCTGTACCGCACATAAGAGATGCAGGGCTCGCCGTGTACCCCACAGAAGTCCATGAGTCTCGGCAGGAGAGGATGGTGCACTTCTACGCATGGATAGAACGGAGTTTATAGGATAGTAATAACCACTCTATAATTATCCTTCTGCACGGTCTGGGAACGCTATGCAATTGGCTTAAGCTGTGTTTCCTTTTTGTTTGTCATATTCCTATATGAACAGAAATATGGTGTTGCTTCTTTTTCTTACTTTTCTTTAGCTGACTTGAAAACAAAATACCTGCAAACAGGAGTTAAGGCATACAAGTTTGCACATTTAATTTATTTGTTTATTGGCTCCTGAGTGTGTATATGTATATATTATTATTTTAATGTTTTGCAATCTGATCTTAGTTAACCCGTATCCGGCTTAAATTGCCTATCATGAAGTGTTAGTTTGATGCAAAACTGATAAATAACAGGCACCTCTGACAGCTGAAGGGTTAACCAAAACTGAGTCAAATTTCACACATTAACTTTTCATCTACCTTTATTAGGCAGTACAGGTATAGCTTTGACTATAGTAACCCCTTGGTGCAGTCTTTTCTGCTTTCTTAGAGGTGTTCAGACATGACCCTGAAATTCCAATAGATCATCTGACACTTGTGTTTATTAATGTTGTTCTGGATGTCTCACTAGCAAAGATATCCAGCTTCTTTAGACAGGGACCCTCTCTCACTACGTGCCTGTATCATAAATGAAATTTCGCTGTTTAGTGTATGTCTCTGGCTTAACGGCCCAGAGCTCAACACGAAAATAAATCAAAAGTTATATAACCTTTGAAAATCCTCTTCTGATTACTGTCTCATTACTGTTCATTTCAGCAGATCATATAGTGTTCTCCACAGATAGTTTTGCTAGCCAGGTGGCATTATGATTAAATAGCCATGTGGGGGCAGTGTATTACTTTTGCAACACTAAAACATTATCTGTTATTTATTAATGTTACTTAAAGGGACACTGAACCCAAATTTTTTCTTTCGTGATTCAGATAGAGCATGCAATTTTCAGCAAGTTTCTAATTTACTCCTATTATCAATTTTTCTTTGTTCTCTTGGTATCTTTATTTGAAAAAGGCATCTAACCAAAGGAGCCAGCCAATTTTTGGTTCAGTACCCTGGACAGCACTTGTTTATTGGTGGGTGAATTTATCCACCAATCAGCAAGAACAACCCAGGTTGTTCACCAAAAATGGGCCGGCATCAAAACATTTTTGCTTTTCAAATAAAGATACCAAGAGAATTATGAAAATTTGATAATAGGAGTAAATTAGAAAGTTGCTTAAAATGGCATGCTCTATCTGAATCATGAAAGAAAAAATTGAATGCAAAGCACATATTAATTGCACAATTAACCATCAATTGATTTAATAATTTGTGCAACAAACATTGGGAAAAAAACAACTAATTTTAGCTTAATATTTGCTTACATTTTAGCCAGGTTGTCAGGAAAAATTTCTTTCATACTTTTTTATTAAAATTATTAATTTTAGTTGAAATAATTTTTATTGAGTGCAATACAATATAAGAAAAAGAACAAACATAATAAAAGTCCAAGCCACCATTGGCTCACCCGACACTGGGTGTTACATAGCAGCAGATCCTATTGCATCATGAAAAGACCTAAACATAGAGTAGACCTACAGCAGTCTGTCCAATTGCACCTTATTTTACAAGTTTTAAATCCACTATAGTATATCAACAAAATTTTATACAAGTATGTGGAAAAAGAGAAAAAATGAAAATTAAAAAATAGTAATAAAAACAAAAACAACAATAATAAACCTTTTAGATCCCTGTGAACTCAACTCCCATCCTCCCTTCTCATGATGACTCATCCATGTCATAGGTTATTTAGTGACTCAAATATTTATTAGTCTCCCAATCCTTCCCCTTTTTAGAGGTTAGCGAAGAACATTATTGGTTCCCCCATTATCCAGTAGAACCAGACTTTGCTGAAAGTATCCATCTTATTTTGCAGATGGGCTGCTGTCTCATACATAGCGTATACGTTAGTAATTTTATTGATAATCTCCGACCAGTCTGGAATCCCCATCTTCCAGTGCTTAGCAATAGAAGTCCTAACTATTGTGAAGATTATTCTAAAAATGGTATTGATGTGAGAATTATAGTTCTTGTTTCTGATATTTAGTAGTGCCTGTGGGGCAATGACTTCAATTTGATCCCCTATCAAGTTGGACAGGAGACTCGAGGTCTGCTTCCATATAATTTTAACTTTGGGGCACTCCCACCACATATGTATGTAGGTACCTTTAGTCTTGCACCCCCTATAACAGTTATTGGAGTCCCCCTTGGCGGAATGCGCCAGCCTCTCAGGAGTCAGGTACCAGCGGAACACCGATTTGAAGCTATTCTCTCTAAGGTCTGCGCTCAGTAAGCCCCTACTCGCTTCATATGATATGCTATTCCATTCCTCTCCTGTGAGATCCATTCCCAAGTCCCTTTCCCATCTACTGACAATGGGTGGCTTACTCTTAGTTTTGATTGATTGAATCGCATGATACATATGTGAGATAGCTTGTTTAGGTCTATTTATTGCGCTACATTGCCTCCCAAGTGTTGTTGGCTGATGTTCCCTACCCTTAAGGGTGTAGGAGCGAATGGCAGATGAGATCTGCAAGTATATGAACCACTGTAAGGGAAATGGCCTTATCTTTTCTTGTAGTTGTATGAATGTAAGTATGGATCCCCGATGTAGAAAATCTGCCACCCTGTACAGGCCTTTGTTCTCCCATTTATCTATGTGTATGTGGCAGTCCCCTGGAATTATATATTTTAACGGCCTTAAAAGAGTGTACTCTAATACCAATTGTGTGTGTGTGTATATTGATTTATTCCACTGCTGGTAAGAGATCAAGAGTGTGCGTGGCCTAAAGCCTCTCGTGGCCCCAAACACCTCTTTCTTCCACAATGTGTCATCTGGTGAACTCAGTCCTCCCATAGACGCTTCCAAAGTGGGCCAAACAACATCACAACCCCATCACCCCAATATAGAAGTCTGGGTTCGTCTAGCAGCCTGATAGTAATCCCATAAATTTGGTAGCCCCACTCCCCCCAACTGTCTGTGTCTTGTGAGTATGAAGCCAGGTATTCTCGCATGTTTGCCTCCCCTTAAATAAGAAATGAGTTTAGACTGTAAAATATCTGTCTTTTTTGGGGACCATGATCGGTAGTGTTCTAAAAAGGTATAGGAGTCTAGGTAGTATATTAATTTTAACCGAGGAGAATCTCCCATACCACGAAAAGCCATATTGTTGCCATTTTGTGATATCTTGTTTTATAGTTTTGTATAATTGAAGATAGTTAGCCTGGTATAGTTTATCAAAATCTGGCGTCAGATTAATCCCCAAATACTTCACATGTTCATGCACCTATTTGAAGTCAAAGTTAACCTCGATTAGTTTAATAGTGGGCCTAGGAATATCAATGGTGAGGGCTTCACATTTTTCAGTGTTAATCCCGAGATAGTTGAAAATTTACTTAGAATGTTATAGACAATAGGCAGGGAAGTCATTGGCCTAGTCAATGTCAAAAGGACATCGTCCGCAAATAATGTTATTTTGTAGGATTTTCCTCCCATCTCTAGACTCTTAACCCCAGCCTCCCCTCGAATAAATTCCGCGAGTGGCTCTATGCATATTGCGGAGAGCAGGGGAGACAGTGGGCACCCCTGCCGAGTACCATTCAGGATGTTAAAAGTGTGAGACTAATGACCAATCGCTCTGACATATGCAGTAGGGGTGGAATATAATATGTTAATTGCAGAAATGAAAGATCCCTCAAATCCCATTTCCCCTAGTAGCGCCAGCATATACCCCCAATCCACCCTGTCAAATGCCTTCTCCGCATCCAGGGAAAGAAGCAGAGAAGGCACTCCGTGACTCTTAAGGTAATCCATCACTGATACCATCCTCCTTATGTTGTCTGGGGCTTCCCTGTCCTTAATAAAGCCGACTTGATCTGGGTGAATTATACTGGGAAGGATATGTTTTAATCTATTGGCCAGAATTTTTGTGATTATTTTAATATCTTGGTTTATGAGGGAAATTGGCCTATAACTGGAACAATACTTTGGATTCTTTCCCGGCTTCGGGTTGACCACTATTTTAGCTTGAAGTAGGTCTTTAGATAACAGCACATGATTTGCAAATTGTGTAAGGTGTGGGATTAATATGCCTGCAAACATCTTGTAGTATTCGCCCGGTAGGCCATCAGGCCCAGGAGCCTTTCCTGGCTTAAGATCTTTGATGGCCTGCGCCACTTCCATAGGGGTGATTTT
Organism: Bombina bombina; assembly: GCF_027579735.1. Lineage (NCBI taxonomy): Eukaryota > Metazoa > Chordata > Amphibia > Anura > Bombinatoridae > Bombina > Bombina bombina. Next base: position 219,116,425 of record NC_069507.1, read on the forward strand.
GGAGTTTAATGAATCTCTGTCTGTGTCTGTAATTTTCCTCAAGTTTGCCTTGATGAGAAAATCGGTGAGTAGGTCTTTAGTGTGAATGTTGTGGGACACTTTTTTACCATCATATAGTTCTTTGTAAAATGAAGCAAAGGCATCCACAATCTCTTGAGGATGTCTTGTCTCACTACCATCTCCTCTATGTATAGAGGGAATTGACACATCTGTATAGTTATCTCTAATCTTTTTGGCTAGGTATTTATCTGGCTTGTTGGCATATAAAAAATACTGCGTTCTCATTCTATGAGCATATTTTATCGTTTGACTATTAAGAATCTTATTAAGCTGCTGTCTTTTTTGATCTAATTGTTTTAGAATGTCAACCCCTCTACTATCAAATGTGTTCTCTTTTTAAGCGTTGCTTTCTCTTTGATTAACATACCCCTAATTACTGTTTTGTGAGCAGCCCATACCGAGACCGGCCTATCTGTGGTGCCCTGATTAATAGCCCAATACTCCTCCATTGCCTGCGTCAGTTTTTCTTTTGCCTGTGTGTTTTGGAGACAGGATGGATCAAATGTCCAGGTCTGAGTTCTGTTAGGGTCTTTTATGCCTTGGAGTAGCATCTGTGTGATGGAGTGGTCTGACCATGTACATGGGTGTATTTTAGCTGATAGCAGCAGTGGGTATAGAATCTGACTAATCATAATATAGTCTAGTTTAGTCTAGTTTAGAGTAACTATTGTGTGCAGTCGAAAAAAACGTTGTGTCTGCTGTGACACCGTATAAAGATTTCCATGTGTCAACCACAGTGTGTGGGGACAGTGAGTTCAAGACCGCATTAGCCACTGCCCGCAGTCGAGCTTGTTTTTTGGAAGGGTGCAGGTTTTGTGTGTATTTGAGTGTCTGAAGGTCGATGTTAAAATCTCCCGCTAAAATTATCCGAATTTGTGACCAGCCTGTCAATAAACGTGTGATCTCTTTGAAGAACACATCCTGCTTCTCGTTTGGGGCATAGATATTGCAGAATAATATATCTACTCCCTGTAATTGACCCTGTACCAACAAATATCTACCCTCTTTTGTCGTGTTAGCATGTACAAAGTGTAATGAGAAGTGCAGCAATATTGATACCCCTCTTTTTTTCTCCCCAGCAGTGGAATGATAGCTCTGTTGGAAGCCTCTGGACCAGTATTTGGGGAGTTGTGGTTTGGTGAAGTGGGTTTCCTGTAAAAAAATTACATTCGCCTGTAGATTCTTATAGTGATTGAATGCTGTGCGCCGTTTAATATCTGTGTTTAACCCTCTCACGTTGTGTGAGACTAGATTAATTGTTGGGAGAGCCATATATGTATGTAAAAGCTTTGCGTGCGGCCGACAGCTAAAAGCCACAGACAGTGCATAATTGGGGAGGGTTGTTGGAGAGACATGGAGAGAAGCCCAGAGGCAGAACAGGAGTTGGATATGTTCTGGTATAAGAATATCTCAACAAAGATACTACTTTCACAGCGTCTATTATTTACAAAAAAAAACAATTTGGCAGTAAGCAAAACAAAAACCAAAGTTGAACAGTAATAACAATCTGGTCACTTGAGTGGCCCGACATATTCATATATTCAACATAGGAATGTGCAGTAAATCTAAAACAAACATGTTTGGTGCATTTAGTATATAAGCATAAATGGCACAAGCATTCATAGAATAATAATAAAAGCAGGCCCTAGCCCTCACTAGGGAGAATATAGCAAACATAAACTTTAGCAATATTACCCAGAAGATCAGTTCATGGTTTAACTTTTTTCTTTTTCGCTACTCTGGTCCACCTGGCCTTTCTCGCTGGGTTCTGCGGCTCCTTACTTGTAGAATGTTGTGGAGAGATGGGATCTTCTGGCAGGTCTGGCAGATCAATATTCAGGTATTGGCATATCTCCGGGATGTCCTGTGCCGACTTGATAGTGAACATCTTGTGGTTGTGAGAGATGTGCAGGGCGAAAGGGTACCCCCATCTGTATGGAATACTTTGCTTCCTCAGCATAGATGTTAGAGGGCGCAAAGAATATCTTCTCTGGAGAGTACGGACACATAGGTCCTGGAAAAACTGAATGACTTGTCCCTGGAATTTAAAAGGTTGATGGCTCCTGGACGCTGACATAATGGTTTCTCTGTCAGGGAAACGCAGCATTTTAACGATGACATCCCTAGGCGGGAGGCCCTCCTTTGGTTTTGGTTTCAGGGCCCTATGAGCTCTTTCCATCACAAAGTCAGAATCTCCTTCGCCTGAAATAGCTTTGAAAAGGCGTGTCAGATATGAGTTTAGATCTGAAGCTTCCACACTCTCCTGTATCCCCTTGAGTCTAATGTTATTTCTTCTATTTCTGTTTTCTAGATCCTCCATCTTGTCCTGGAGGTCTAGAATTTGTTGTTGATGGGATGCAATAGATTCAGAATTGGTTGCCATGTCTTCAGCTAGGGTCTCATGCTCGTTCTCTACCACCTCCACTCTATCTCCCAGCTCAGACAGATCTTGCTTTATCTCAGCTAGGCTACTTGTGACCGAGGAGTGTAGATTGTCAATTTTGTTCATTAATTTCTCCAGGCCCAAGGCCATGTCCTCCTTAGAAACGAATGTGCAGAGATCAGCTTTAGTCGTATTCGCACCCCTTCCAGAGGTATCTAGTACATTCAGGGTAGGAGCCTGGTTACCCTCCGCTAACTCCTCAACTGACTCTGTTACAACCAGTCCTTTGGCCGGCTTAAGGTAGTTGTCTATTGCTGTAGATTTCAGATTCTTGTCTGGTTTATTGGGCTTTTTGGCCGCCATGCTTCTTAATCAGTGCTGACCTAGAACTCTGCAAGCGTGGTGAAGCCTTTATTTATTTGCAAAAGTTCAAACCTTATCCGCAAATGGTTACTGATTGTCACAGAAAGAATGTGGATCTGTGATTACACTATGTCCTAACTGCAGTGGTGCACAGTAGCCCTGCTGTTTTGCTTGATTTCTCACCTGACCACTCTACAAATGGCTGTGGTTGTCACAGCAAGAGTGTGAATCTGTGGTTACACTACTTCTCAACTGTTGTAATGCAGAGTAACCCTACTGTGTTGTGCAATTTCGCTCCTGACGTCTCAGGGCAATTCCCTATGCCTCCGTGTAACGTATATAATGCTTGGACTGCGTTTTCTACGATTTCTCCAAGTGCTGCCACGCTTATTATTCTGTGAGGGATTAGCGTCTCTTCTTAGATAATGCTTGCCGTAGGTTTCAGCATATATGCAGGACCAAAGAACATGCTTTGCTGTTAGAAAACTTTATTTACTGCACGGAGCTACCAAGTTAAGCTGCCATCTTAGAGCTTGGTTAGGCCTAAAATTATTAATTTTAATAATATGGGCCTAGATTACAAGTGGGACACAAAATATTAGCTCTGTTGGTTGCTTAAGTGCAATCAATAAGGCTTCTATTTTATTGTGCTCATTGCAAGCGATAGTCTAGGGAGCACTAACATCTGCATGTTGGATAGCACTAATGTTCTAAATCTCTCACATAATAGGCTAATATGAGGGCGCACAGTGAAATTCATGTGGGATATTAGTCAAGCAAGCCAGTAATTCTATGTGAACTAGCAAGCAATACTGGTTTACTTCAGGTCTCAAAACCTCTTTTTTTACAGCAGTATTTTGCAATGCACTTGAGCGCAACACTAAACTAATCATTTTTAATAACAGCTCGCAAATATTGCTTCCTATGATATCTATTAAAAGTGGAGGGTTAAAAAAAGTTTTGGCCATGCTAAGATGCTTGGTAACAATTTTTAACCATTCACTTGTGTGCTATTTTTTGCACAAGATTGCGCAAAAGAGAACGCAACCTGTGTTACCCTTTGCTGTCCACTTGTAATCTAGCCCATGGTTAATAGTAGAAGATGATAGCCCTTTTTTATAACTGCAGTAAATACTACTTTACTGAAAGAGTGCAGAGTACATTGGATGCAATAAAGTCCAAGTGGTGGAAGTTAATAGAATAAAAAACTTTGGTTGCAATACACCAAATGGATTACTAAAAATAAATCTGTTAGCTTGCTCTCACATTCATGGCTCTGCATTCACATAATATTTACCAATTTATTTTTTCCCTCTTGATATAAATACCAATATCTAAATAGGATATATATAACAGCTGGTGGGAGACTCAGATGTACCGTCAGCATGCCTGGAATTTGTTACTAGTCCTGGACTATTCAGAAATAACAATGGGTGAATACATAAGGTTCCTCCTTTATGTAAATTTTTTTTTACATAAAATACCTTGTAATTGCAAGACTTTTCTAGTGTTATGATACATTAACATACCAGTAGAATGTGAATAATTTCTGAATACATTGACACCTTGTTTCCTGCTATTGTTATTCAATGGCCAAACATCCCCCACCATTTGCTTTATTTGGAGGCACCAACCCAGACTTGTTTCTGGAGTACATGAGGCTTGCCACTGTCATTTTGTTAAGGTAACAATGCACGTTTTTGTTATCACCTCTGATGAGGCAAATTATGGGCAGGTATGTAGATTAAGCCTTGTGAAATGTTCCATCTGCACCAATACTCAGTTGGAAAAGCCACAAAATGTAGTGCTAAAGGGACATAGTAAAGAGCTGTGAGGTTCTCATTGTATTTAAAGCTGATGCAGGAACACATTTTGACCACCTGAGAGTTGACTTCTGCTGTCTCATGTTTACATGGCTCTTAAATAGCCTTTACTGCAGTAGTGAAATATTCAGTATAGGATAGGAGGTGGTCTCATCAGGAAAAAGTAGCTATTTCAAATGACAAAATAAAGTTAAAGGAAAAAGCTTGTAAAATAGGTAATTGAGAACAAATTTAAAGGGACAGTAAACACCTTGAGATTTTTATATTTAGTTATTCATAATGAAACAAATTTGCAATATAGGTTCATTCTTTATTTTAGTTATGAAAATTTAGGAATTTCTAATTCTCTAAATTTGAAATGAACATGCTGACTTCTCAATGCTATAACCCTACATACCTGTCTCTAACTGGCTTTATAACAACTGTAAAACAATGCACTTTATATTCACATTATAGACAGGGCTATCCTTGTCTGCTATCTAAAGGGCTATCTAAAGATATATTTACCACACATAACTGAATAACTTGTATTGCAGTCTCACAGAGTTCCCTGTCCCTTTAACAGTGAGTGCACTTTTACCCATATTAGTAAACTACTGTATTTTTATAACCCCTTGCTCTATTCATTCTCTATTCACGTCTGCTACGGGTCCCACCTAGGAGATGAATGGACTGTGCAGTCCTTTTAAGGATTATGGGACAATAAATGTGGCCTATGAAGGAACACCAGTTGCCTTTAACTGGCAAACACACATACACCGCAACTCTCACACAATATCCCTATTCTGTCTTCAGAACGTAGCAGCTCATAAGTATTTCCTGGTATAGGCTGTGTGAGTTAATTTCTCTAATCTAAGATTTAATAGAATCCATATGCCCTGGTTTAGAGAGCTTAGCCTCCATATGAAACCTCTGGCCTCTTTTCTACTTCTGTTTCATGCAGGCTTTAATCCTCCCTGGCTTTTGGTTTTGTTATTTCGCCCTTTTCCTCTGGTTCAAAGGGAAGGTTAGAGATCCACAGTGGTCACCGGCAAATGAAAAAAGCATATAGGAAATGCCATGAAATGGGCTATGGTATATTTGATAGCACTATTTAACCACCATATACGATCATATAAAAAATGTACTTTTTCACAAACTGTGGGTTTCTCACTGAAATGATTTATACACAACTACTGCAGTCATATGACAAATGGTTATAAAAGCTTCTCTGTGATCCCCTTTGTTCAGAAATAGCAGGCATGCATTGCTTTGCTATTGTTTTCTGGCAATTAGGAAGCCACTAATTGGAGCTGCGCACCACACTTGAAATTACTGGCAGTGAAGGGGTTAATCAGCATGTAAAGTTAATTTCTTTCATGTAAGTGGCAAGAGTCCATGAGCTAGTGACGTATAGGATATACATACCTACCACGAGGGGGCAAAGTTCCCCAAACCTCAAAATCCCTATAAATACACCTCCCACCTCACTCATACCTTAGTTTTACACACTTTGCCTCTCATGGGGGTGGTGAAGCAAGTTGTGCTTGATTTTTCTTCTGTGATAGGCGCTTCTAAGCATATTGAAGCCAAGTTCCTCTCAAAGTACAGTATTTTTCTGAGGGATGTGAAGGGAGTATTGCCTGATGACGCCATGTTTTCACCTATGGGAAATCTATTCTAAGGCTCTCTATAAATCGGTCACAGGGATTCATCTGCTGTCTCCCTTTACAGATCGACATTATACTCCTCTACCATTACCTCTGTTGATATGTTTCAGTACTGGTTTGGCTGTCTGCTATATGTAAATGGGGTGTCTTACACAGTAAGTATATACTTTTATTATATAAGACACCCTCAGATATGGATTGGGCACTTTTTAATTAAAGTTGTTATATATTGTTTCATAGTTGCCAACATTTGAAAAAAAATTCCAGGGACACTTTGCAGCTATCAATTACCTGCATGAAATATTTTACCACACCCCCTGCCCTAAAGTACCGCCCACTTTGCCAAACCCACATAATTAGCATAATTAAGCCCCGCCTATTATATGTAGCATTTGTTTCAATATATAGCCATACTAAACAGGGAGAAATCTAGAGCAGCTAATAAGGAGTTATATCACCAGCAGACAGATGGGTTATATACATCCTGTACAAACAGCTGGCACTCTGGCCATACACATTTTCCTGCCCTCTGCTGCAGGAATGAGCAGAAAATGCTGACACTTTGCAAAGTGTGGGATTTTTAGTTGTGTGATGTGAGGCTCAAATGGGCCATATGTTATGCAGGGGGGGGGGCACATAGGGGCCAGACACTGTGAAGGTGGGCATATGGGGACAAGATATTATGCAGGGAGAACATTGGGGCCAGACACTGTACAGGGGACACACATGGGGACAAGATATTATGCAGGGAGAACATTGGGGCCAGACATTGTACAGGGGACACACATGGGGACAAGATATTATGCAGGGAGAGCATTGGGGCCAGACACTGTACAGGGGACACACATGGGGACAAGATATTATGCAGGGAGAACATTGGGGCCAGACACTGTACAGGGGACACACATGGGGACAGGATATTATGCAGGGAGAACATTGGGGCCAGACACTGTACAGGGGACACACATGGGGACAAGATATTATGCAGGGAGAGCATTGGGGCCAGACACTGTACAGGGGACACACATGGGGACAAGATATTATGCAGGGAGAGCATTGGGGCCAGACACTGTACAGGGGACACACATGGGGACAAGATATTATGCAGGGAGAGCATTGGGGCCAGACACTGTACAGGGGACACACATGGGGACAGGATATTATGCAGGGAGAGCATTGGGGCCAGACACTGTACAGGGGACACACATGGGGACAAGATATTATGCAGGGAGAACATTGGGGCCAGACACTGTACAGGGGACACACATGGGGACAAGATATTATGCAGGGAGAGCATTGGGGCCAGACACTGTACAGGGGACACAAATGGAGACAAGATATTATGCAGGGAGAGCATTGTGGGGCCAGACACTGTACAGGGGACACACATGGGGACAAGATATTATGCAGGGAGAACATTGGGGCCAGACACTGTACAGGGGACACACATGGGGACAAGATATTATGCAGGGAGAGCATTGGGGCCAGACACTGTACAGGGGACACACATGGGGACAAGATATTATGCAGGGAGAGCATTGTGGGGCCAGACACTGTACAGGGGACACACATGGGGACAAGATATTATGCAGGGAGAGCATTGGGGCCAGACACTGTACAGGGGACACACATGGGGACAAGATATTATGCAGGGAGAGCATTGTGGGGCCAGACACTGTACAGGGGACACACATGGGGACAAGATATTATGCAGGGAGAGCATTGTGGGGCCAGACACTGTACAGGGGACACACATGGGGACAGGATATTATGCAGGGAGAACATTGGGGCCAGACACTGTACAGGGGACACACATGGGGACCTGATAATATGCAGGGGGCATGTGGGGACCAGATATTATGCAGGAGGGAACATAGGGGACAAACATTTTGCAGGGGCACATTTGGGACCAGATATTATGCAGGGAGGGGGGCATATGGGGAACAAGTAGCATGCACATGAGGGCCAGATATTATGTAGAGGGGGCATGGGGATAAGATATTATGCTGGGTGACACATGGGGCCAGATATATGCAGGAGGCAAGCGCACATGGGGACCAGATATTTATCATGCAGGGTTAGCACTAAGGCGCAAAAGATTATGCAGGGTGGATGGGGGCTAGATATTATGCTGGGTGACAGGGCTATATAATATTATGTAGGGTGGATGGGGGCTAGATATTATGCTGGGTGACAGGGCTATATAATATTATGTAGGGGGGGTTGGGGCTAGATATTATGCTGGGTGACAGGGCTATATAATATTATGTAGGGGGGATGGGGGCTAGATATTATGCTGGGTGACAGGGCTATATAATATTATGTAGGGGGGGTGGGGGCTAGATATTATGCTGGGTGACAGGGCTATATAATATTATGTAGGGGGGATGGGGCTAGATATTATGCTGGGTGACAGGGCTATATAATATTATGTAGGGGGGATGGGGGCTAGATATTATGCTGGGTGACAGGGCTATATAATATTATGTAGGGGGGATGGGGGCTAGATATTATGCTGGGTGACAGGGCTATATAATATTATGTAGGGGGGATGGGGGCTAGATATTATGCTGGGTGACAGGGCTATATAATATTATGTAGGGGGGTGGGGGCTAGATATTATGCTGGGTGACAGGGCTATATAATATTATGTAGGGGGGATGGGGGCTAGATATTATGCTGGGTGACAGGGCTATATAATATTATGTAGGGGGGATGGGGGCTAGATATTATGCTCGGTGACAGGGCTATATAATATTATGTAGGGGGGATGGGGGCTAGATATTATGCTCGGTGACAGGGCTATTTCTTTCATGTAATTAGCAAGAGTCCATGAGCTAGTGACGTATGGGATATACATTCCTACCAGGAGGGGCAAAGTTTCCCAAACCTCAAAATGCCTATAAATACACCCCTCACCACACCCACAATTCAGTTTTACAAACTTTGCCTCAGATGGAGGTGGTGAAGTAAGTTTGTGCTAGATTCTACGTTGATATGCGCTCCGCAGCAAGTTGGAGCCCGGTTTTCCTCTCAGCGTGCAGTGAATGTCAGAGGGATGTGAGGAGAGTATTGCCTATTTGAATGCAGTGATCTCCTTCTACGGGGTCTATTTCATAGGTTCTCTGTTATCGGTCGTAGAGATTCATCTCTTACCTCCCTTTTCAGATCGACGATATACTCTTATATATACCATTACCTCTGCTGATTCTCGTTTCAGTACTGGTTTGGCTATCTGCTATATGTAGATGAGTGTCCTGGGGTAAGTAAGTCTTATTTTCTGTGACACTCCAAGCTATGGTTGGGCACTTTGTTTATAAAGTTCTAAATATATGTATTCAAACATTTATTTGCCTTGACTCAGAATGTTCAACTTTCCTTATTTTCAGACAGTCAGTTTCATATTTGGGATAATGCATTTTAATTTAACATTTTTTTCTTACCTTAAAATTTGACTTTTTCCCTGTGGGCTGTTAGGCTCGCGGGGGCTGAAAATGCTTCATTTTATTGCGTCATTCTTGGCGCGGACTTTTTTGGCGCAAAAATTCTATTTCCGTTTCCAGCGTCATACGTGTCGCCGGAAGTTGCGTCATTTTTTGACGTTATTTTGCGCCAAAAATGTCGGCGTTCCGGATGTGGCGTCATTTTTGGCGCCAAAAAGCATTTAGGCGCCAAATAATGTGGGCGTCTTATTTGGCGCGAAAAAATATGGGCGTCGCTTTTGTCTCCACATTATTTAAGTCTCATTTTTTATTGCTTCTGGTTGCTAGAAGCTTGTTCTTTGGCATTTTTTCCCATTCCTGAAACGGTCATTTAAGGAATTTGATCAATTTTGCTTTATATATATGTTGTTTTTTCTCTTACATATTGCAAGATGTCTCACGTTGCATCTGAGTCAGAAGATACTACAGGAAAATCGCTGTCAAGTGCTGAATCTACCAAAGCTAAGTGTATCTGCTGTAAACTTTTGGTAGCTATTCCTCCAGCTGTTGTTTGTATTGATTGTCATGACAAACTTGTTAAAGCAGATAATATTTCCTTTAGTAAAGTACCATTGCCTGTTGCAGTTCCTTCAACATCTAAGGTGCAGAATGTTCCTGATAATATAAGAGATTTTGTTTCTGAATCCATAAAGAAGGCTATGTCTGTTATTTCTCCTTCTAGTAAACGTAAAAAATCTTTTAAAACTTCTCTCCCTACAGATGAATTTTTAAATGAACATCATCATTCTGATTCTGATGATTCCTCTGGTTCAGAGTATTCTGTCTCAGAGGTTGATGCTGATAAATCTTCATATTTATTTAAAATGGAATTTATTCGTTCTTTACTTAAAGAAGTACTAATTGCTTTAGAAATAGAGGATTCTGGTCCTCTTGATACTAATTCTAAACGTTTAGATAAGGTATTTAAAGCTCCTGTGGTTATTCCAGAAGTTTTTCCTGTTCCTAATGCTATTTCTGCAGTAATTTCCAAAGAATGGGATAATTTGGGTAATTCATTTACTCCTTCTAAACGTTTTAAGCAATTATATCCTGTGCCGTCTGACAGATTAGAATTTTGGGACAAGATCCCTAAAGTTGATGGGGCTATTTCTACCCTTGCTAAACGTACTACTATTCCTACGTCAGATGGTACTTCGTTTAAGGATCCTCTAGATAGGAAAATTGAATCCTTTCTAAGAAAAGCTTATCTGTGTTCAGGTAATCTTCTTAGACCTGCTATATCTTTGGCTGATGTTGCTGCAGCTTCAACTTTTTGGTTGGAAACTTTAGCGCAACAAGTAACACATCGTGATTCTCATGATATTATTATTCTTCTTCAGCATGCTAATAATTTTATCTGTGATGCCATTTTTGATATTATCAGAGTTGATGTCAGGTTTATGTCTCTAGCTATTTTAGCTAGAAGAGCTTTATGGCTTAAAACTTGGAATGCTGATATGGCTTCTAAATCAACTTTACTTTCCATTTCTTTCCAGGGTAACAAATTATTTGGTTCTCAGTTGGATTCCATTATTTCAACTGTTACTGGTGGGAAAGGAACTTTTTTACCACAGGATAAAAAATCTAAAGGTAAAAACAGGGCTAATAATCGTTTTCGTTCCTTTCGTTTCAACAAAGAACAAAAGCCTGATCCTTCATCCTCAGGAGCAGTTTCAGTTTGGAGACCATCTCCAGTCTGGAATAAATCCAAGCCAGCTAGAAAGGCAAAGCCTGCTTCTAAGTCCACATGAAGGTGCGGCCCTCATTCCAGCTCAGCTGGTAGGGGGCAGGTTACGTTTTTTCAAGGAAATTTGGATCAATTCTGTTCACAATCTTTGGATTCAGAGCATTGTTTCAGAAGGGTACAGAATTGGTTTCAAGTTGAGACCTCCTGCAAAGAGATTTTTTCTTTCCCGTGTCCCAGTAAATCCAGTAAAAGCTCAAGCATTTCTGAAATGTGTTTCAGATCTAGAGTTGACTGGAGTAATTATGCCAGTTCCAGTTCCGGAACAGGGGATGGGGTTTTATTCAAATCTCTTCATTGTACCAAAGAAGGAGAATTCTTTCAGACCAGTTCTGGATCTAAAAATATTGAATCATTATGTAAGGATACCAACATTCAAGATGGTAACTGTAAGGACTATCTTACCTTTTGTTCAGCAAGGGAATTATATGTCCACAATAGATTTACAGGATGCATATCTGCATATTCCGATTCATCCAGATCATTATCAGTTCCTGAGATTCTCGTTTCTGGACAAGCATTACCAGTTTGTGGCTCTGCCGTTTGGCCTAGCTACAGCTCCAAGAATTTTTACAAAGGTTCTCGGTGCCCTGCTGTCTGTAATCAGAGAACAGGGTATTGTGGTATTTCCTTATTTGGACGATATCTTGGTACTTGCTCAGTCTTTACATTTAGCAGAATCTCATACGAATCGACTTGTGTTGTTTCTTCAAGATCATGGTTGGAGGATCAATTTACCAAAAAGTTCTTTGATTCCTCAGACAAGGGTAACCTTTCTGGGTTTCCAGATGGATTCAGTGTCCATGACTCTGTCTTTAACAGACAAGAGACGTCTAAAGTTGATTGCAGCTTGTCGAAACCTTCAGTCACAATCATTCCCTTCGGTAGCCTTATGCATGGAAATTCTAGGTCTTATGACTGCTGCATCGGACGCGATCCCCTTTGCTCGTTTTCACATGCGACCTCTTCAGCTCTGTATGCTGAAGCAATGGTGCAAGGATTACACGAAGATATCTCAATTAATATCTTTAAAACCGATTGTTCGACACTCTCTAACATGGTGGACAGATCACCATCGTTTAATTCAGGGGGCTTCTTTTGTGCTTCCGACTTGGACTGTAATTTCAACAGATGCAAGTCTCACAGGTTGGGGAGCTGTGTGGGGATCTCTGACGGCACAAGGAGTTTGGGAATCTCAGGAGGTGAGATTACCGATCAATATTTTGGAACTCCGTGCAATTTTCAGAGCTCTTCAGTTTTGGCCTCTTCTGAAGAGAGAATCGTTCATTTGTTTTCAGACAGACAATGTCACAACTGTGGCATACATCAATCATCAAGGAGGGACTCACAGTCCTCTGGCTATGAAAGAAGTATCTCGAATTTTGGTTTGGGCGGAATCCAGCTCCTGTCTAATCTCTGCGGTTCATATCCCAGGTGTAGACAATTGGGAAGCGGATTATCTCAGTCGCCAAACGTTGCATCCGGGCGAATGGTCTCTTCACCCAGAGGTATTTCTTCAGATTGTTCAAATGTGGGAACTTCCAGAAATAGATCTGATGGCGTCCCATCTAAACAAGAAACTTCCCAGGTATCTGTCCAGATCCCGGGATCCTCAGGCGGAGGCAGTGGATGCATTATCACTTCCTTGGAAGTATCATCCTGCCTATATCTTTCCGCCTCTAGTTCTTCTTCCAAGAGTAATCTCCAAGATTCTGAAGGAATGCTCGTTTTGTTCTGCTGGTAGCTCCGGCATGGCCTCACAGGTTTTGGTATGCGGATCTTGTCCGGATGGCCTCTTGCCAACCGTGGACTCTTCCGTTAAGACCAGACCTTCTGTCACAAGGTCCTTTTTTCCATCAGGATCTGAAATCCTTAAATTTAAAGGTATGGAGATTGAACGCTTGATTCTTGGTCAAAGAGGTTTCTCTGACTCTGTGATTAATACTATGTTACAGGCTCGTAAATCTGTATCTCGTGAGATATATTATAGAGTCTGGAAGACTTATATTTCTTGGTGTCTTTCTCATCATTTTTCCTGGCATTCTTTTAGAATACCGAGAATTTTACAGTTTCTTCAGGATGGTTTAGATAAGGGTTTGTCCGCAAGTTCTTTGAAAGGACAAATCTCTGCTCTTTCTGTTCTTTTTCACAGAAAGATTGCTATTCTTCCTGATATTCATTGTTTTGTACAAGCTTTGGTTCGTATAAAACCTGTCATTAAGTCAATTTCTCCTCCTTGGAGTTTGAATTTGGTTCTGGGAGCTCTTCAAGCTCCTCCGTTTGAACCTATGCATTCATTGGACATTAAATTACTTTCTTGGAAAGTTTTGTTCCTTTTGGCCATCTCTTCTGCCAGAAGAGTTTCTGAATTATCTGCTCTTTCTTGTGAGTCTCCTTTTCTGATTTTTCATCAGGATAAGGCGGTGTTGCGAACTTCTTTTGAATTTTTACCTAAAGTTGTGAATTCCAACAACATTAGTAGAGAAATTGTGGTTCCTTCATTATGTCCTAATCCTAAGAATTCTAAGGAGAAATCGTTGCATTCTTTGGATGTTGTTAGAGCTTTGAAATATTATGTTGAAGCTACAAAATCTTTTCGTAAGACTTCTAGTCTATTTGTTATCTTTTCCGGTTCTAGAAAAGGCCAGAAAGCTTCTGCCATTTCTTTGGCATCTTGGTTGAAATCTTTAATTCATCTTGCCTATGTTGAGTCGGGTAAAACTCCGCCTCAGAGAATTACAGCTCATTCTACTAGGTCAGTTTCTACTTCCTGGGCGTTTAGGAATGAAGCTTCGGTTGACCAGATCTGCAAAGCAGCAACTTGGTCCTCTTTGCATACTTTTACTAAATTCTACCATTTTGATGTATTTTCTTCTTCTGAAGCAGTTTTTGGTAGAAAAGTACTTCAGGCAGCGGTTTCAGTTTGAATCTTCTGCTTATGTTTTTCGTTAAACTTTATTTTGGGTGTGGATTATTTTCAGCAGGAATTGGCTGTCTTTATTTTATCCCTCCCTCTCTAGTGACTCTTGTGTGGAAAGATCCACATCTTGGGTAGTCATTATCCCATACGTCACTAGCTCATGGACTCTTGCTAATTACATGAAAGAAAACATAATTTATGTAAGAACTTACCTGATAAATTCATTTCTTTCATATTAGCAAGAGTCCATGAGGCCCGCCCTTTTTTTGTGGTGGTTATGATTTTGTATAAAGCACAATTATTCCAATTCCTTATTTTATATGCTTTCGCACTTTTTTATCACCCCACTTCTTGGCTATTCGTTAAACTGAATTGTGGGTGTGGTGAGGGGTGTATTTATAGGCATTTTGAGGTTTGGGAAACTTTGCCCCTCCTGGTAGGAATGTATATCCCATACGTCACTAGCTCATGGACTCTTGCTAATATGAAAGAAATGAATTTATCAGGTAAGTTCTTACATAAATTATGTTATAATATTATGTAGGGGGGTGGGGGCTAGATATTATGCTGGGTGACAGGGCTATATAATATTATGTAGGGGGGGGTGGGGGCTAGATATTATGCTGGGTGACAGGGCTATATAATATTATGTAGGGGGGATGGGGGCTAGATATTATGCTGGGTGACAGGGCTATATAATATTATGTAGGGGGGATGGGGGCTAGATATTATGCTGGGTGACAGGGCTATATAATATTATGTAGGGGGGATGGGGGCTAGATATTATGCTGGGTGACAGGGCTATATAAAATTATGTAGGGGGGGTGGGGGCTAGATATTATGCTGGGTGACAGGGCTATATAATATTATGTAGGGGGGCTGGGGGCTAGATATTATGCTGGGTGACAGGGCTATATAATATTATGTAGGGGGGATGGGGGCTAGATATTATGCTGGGTGACAGGGCTATATAATATTATGTAGGGGGGATGGGGGCTAGATATTATGCTGGGTGACAGGGCTATATAATATTATGTAGGGGGGATGGGGGCTAGATATTATGCTGGGTGACAGGGCTATATAATATTATGTAGGGGGGGTGGGGGCTAGATATTATGCTGGGTGACAGGGCTATATAATATTATGTAGGGGGGATGGGGGCTAGATATTATGCTGGGTGACAGGGCTATATAATATTATGTAGGGGGGATGGGGGCTAGATATTATGCTGGGTGACAGGGCTATATAATATTATGTAGGGGGGATGGGGGCTAGATATTATGCAGGGTGACGGCTATATAATATTATGTAGGGGGGATGGGGGCTAGATATTATGCTGGGTGACAGGGCTATATAATATTATGTAGGGGGGATGGGGGCTAGATATTATGCTGGGTGACAGGGCTATATAATATTATGTAGGGGGGAGGGGGGCTAGATATTATGCTGGGTGACAGGGCTATATAATATTATGTAGGGGGGTGGGGGCTAGATATGCTGGGTGACAGGGCTATATAATATTATGTAGGGGGGATGGGGGCTAGATATTATGCTGGGTGACAGGGCTATATAATATTATGTAGGGGGGATGGGGGCTAGATATTATGCTGGGTGACAGGGCTATATAATATTATGTAGGGGGGATGGGGGCTAGATATTATGCTGGGTGACAGGGCTATATAATATTATGTAGGGGGGCTGGGGGCTAGATATTATGCTGGGTGACAGGGCTATATAATATTATGTAGGGGGGATGGGGGCTAGATATTATGCTGGGTGACAGGGCTATATAATATTATGTAGGGGGGATGGGGGCTAGATATTATGCTGGGTGACAGGGCTATATAATATTATGTAGGGGGGATGGGGGCTAGATATTATGCTGGGTGACAGGGCTATATAATATTATGTAGGGGGGTGGGGGCTAGATATTATGCTGGGTGACAGGGCTATATAATATTATGTAGGGGGGATGGGGGCTAGATATTATGCTGGGTGACAGGGCTATATAATATTATGTAGGGGGGGTGGGGGCTAGATATTATGCTGGGTGACAGGGCTATATAATATTATGTAGGGGGGATGGGGGCTAGATATTATGCTGGGTGACAGGGCTATATAATATTATGTAGGGGGGATGGGGGCTAGATATTATGCTGGGTGACAGGGCTATATAATATTATGTAGGGGGGATGGGGGCTAGATATTATGCTGGGTGACAGGGCTATATAATATTATGTAGGGGGGATGGGGGCTAGATATTATGCTGGGTGACAGGGCTATATAATATTATGTAGGGGGGATGGGGGCTAGATATTATGCTGGGTGACAGGGCTATATAATATTATGTAGGGGGGATGGGGGCTAGATATTATGCTGGTTGACAGGGCTATATAATATTATGTAGGGGGGGTGGGGGCTAGATATTATGCTGGGTGACAGGGCTATATAATATTATGTAGGGGGGATGGGGGCTAGATATTATGCTGGGTGACAGGGCTATATAATATTATGTAGGGGGGGTGGGGGCTAGATATTATGCTGGGTGACAGGGCTATATAATATTATGTAGGGGGGAGGGGGGCTAGATATTATGCTGGGTGACAGGGCTATATAATATTATGTAGGGGGGATGGGGGCTAGATATTATGCTGGGTGACAGGGCTATATAATATTATGTAGGGGGGATGGGGGCTAGATATTATGCTGGGTGACAGGGCTATATAATATTATGTAGGGGGGATGGGGGCTAGATATTATGCTGGGTGACAGGGCTATATAATATTATGTAGGGGGGTGGGGGCTAGATATTATGCTGGGTGACAGGGCTATATAATATTATGTAGGGGGGGTGGGGGCTAGATATTATGCTGGGTGACAGGGCTATATAATATTATGTAGGGGGGGTGGGGGCTAGATATTATGCTGGGTGACAGGGCTATATAATATTATGTAGGGGGGATGGGGGCTAGATATTATGCTGGGTGACAGGGCTATATAATATTATGTAGGGGGGATGGGGGCTAGATATTATGATGGGTGACAGGGCTATATAATATTATGTAGGGGGATGGGGGCTAGATATTATGCTGGGTGACAGGGCTATATAATATTATGTAGGGGGGTGGGGGCTAGATATTATGCTGGGTGACAGGGCTATATAATATTATGTAGGGGGGGTGGGGCTAGATATTATGCTGGGTGACAGGGCTATATAATATTATGTAGGGGGGATGGGGGCTAGATATTATGCTGGGTGACAGGGCTATATAATATTATGTAGGGGGGGACTGACAATAGACACACTAGAGCAAAAAGTCACCTTCAGCTATCTTTATCCAGCTGGTGAAAACCTAAAATCACCTTTGTGGCATCTGATTGAGGATTGTGTTAGCACATTATAATTTATTCATGTCAAAGTTTTCCTTTTTTTTCCCATACTGGACCCAATTTAAGAACTTGCTTTGAAAACCTCATGTTTAGCTCAGATTTGGTTTGGCACATAACTATTTTAAACATTTTGAACTGTTTAAGTAATAAAGTTAGAAAAAAGGCCAGAGTTGTGTATGATTATAATATATACTGGACACTGGTTAAATGTGAAAAACTAATAAACAGGTTATTCTCAACCTTTTTAATGGCATTTTGCAGAGATTTTAACTGACCTTGGAACTTTGGCAAGTCAGAAGACAGAGTTAGGTAACAAGAACAAGAGGAAGGACAGGCAATTTTCACCTTTCCTTTCATTCTAATGAATACAATAGGGTACAGCAAATGATCTGTTACTATTATACAACCAGCATATATAACAAATAAACTGTATATAAAAGTAGATATTTTTCAGTTAAAAGCTTCTTAATTTTTGAATTACCCCTGATATTAGCAAATAATCTGCCACTGTTATATACAGTTTATTTTGTTATTATCTGCTGTTGGTTCTGTAATATTTTGAATGTAGTAAAGGTTGTAGCTTCATTTATTTGTTAATTAACCTTGTTATTAGCAAATCATGACTACCTGGGTAGTTTATTTGCTATTTAATTACTTTAACTTAGAAACACAACTTGTCAAGTTTTTTTATTTTTTAAATTACGGTCTGTCACCTTAACAAAACAGTGAAGTCACAGCATTTTTTTTTATTTTTTAAATAATGGTGATTCACGGTCTGTCACCTTAACAAAAGCAGCTGGCTTTATTGCAGCAGCCCCCGGTTCATGCAGGGCTGAGTCTCACCTGGTCACTGATCGGCTCTCTGAGTCTACTCGACTGTCTCTGAGTTGGGTGTGTGTGACAGAGACACGACTGTTCCTGGCTGTCCTCCTCTGCTGTCGCGTGTGAGAAGGCTGGTCGCACTGCTCCAGTGAGCGGCAACGTGGGATGGTCACGTGATGATCATGGTGACTTCACAGGTGCTCGTCGCTGACCGCGCAATCGCGAGAGATTCATGAAAAATTAGGAGGAGGGCTCAGGAGTTGCACACATGATCGCAGTAAATCAAAAAGCTGCAGCCTGCTACTAACTTGCTGGGACAGTCCGGGACATTTAAATGGCCGGTACCGAGTCCCAAATTCCGGGACTGTCTCGGCAAAAACGGGACAGTTGGGGGCGGAGCTAACCGTCAAGCAGGAGAGACGTGTCTAGAGAGAGCTCCTTAATACCCACTTTAAAATAGCTATAAAACAGCCGTTTAAAATTGCTTTTTTATCTCTAGAAGAGAACCTTCAGTGATCTATACTCCTGCTAGCTAGAAATAACCTGACTATATCGACAGCTGCTATACCCACTAGAAGATTTCAACTTTTCCATACCGGGGCCTGTCCTGACCGGAACTTGTGACGATACCTAACAGATCGCTGTAACAAAGGCAAAATACAACAGACAACCCGGCACACAGACCAGCTTGTGAGTGAAAGAGAACTTGACTTACCCACCGCTGCTGCCCGGAGGGTCGGGGCTCCGCTCCGGTGCAGCAGACTACGGGCAGTGACAGGGCTCCTGAGTGGGGTCAGAGATCCAGCGCACACAAAAGTCAAAACAGCCAACGGGACTTACCCCTAACTGACCATCTCGCCTGAAGGTGTGAAAGTGACCTGTCTGAGATTACCGGGGGAGAACTTGAGAGACCGGAGACCCTGAATCACGCCACAGCTTTCTTGGCGCGAACCGCCGCCATCTTGTGCTCCTGCGGCGCGGGCCTAGTGAAATAACCACAATACAGAGATCAGGTGAGAAAAGTGATCGATACAGCCTGAGCCCTTGTTCCCCTGCCCAACTACACATCTCTGACCCGCTCCACGCCTACCAGCAATTAGAACACTACACAGATCCCTGCAGCATATCCCAGAGTAAGGCCACTCAACAGTTTGTTAACGCAGCAGCACACAAACTTACTCAAAAGGGTAACAAACTGAGCGACACTCTATTTTATTGCCCCTAATTGTGGAAACTCATTTTGCCCGCTACAGCACGGGCTCACTAAACGCCCATCAGCCCATCTACTTAACATTCAGCGGGCTAGGCCACTACTAAAGCAGGATCTTCTGAACCACTTTCTGGGGAGACAGCACATAACCACCTTGCTCTATTCCTTCAAGACCTGGCTCTCCTGCAGAGACCAATAAACTTATATTCATATGCTTGCTGGCTGCATGTACTTTTGATACCGGGAACCTGGACATACCTTATAAGTACAATCAGGCATAGCAGCTCCTCTCCTTACCATTTCTCACCGCACTGGAGGTGAGTCATATCACCATTCCCTTCCCCACTTCGTCAATAGGAGACAAATCCCCTAAGGAGGGGGGTATGGGATAAGAACTGAAACTGCTATACATATCACCTTATACAGCAAATACTGTACTTGAAATTAAAACTTATCCCATAAAGGAAGGACCTCCCGGGTACTTACCCTTCTACTCTCACTAAGACTGAATACCTGAACTACAGGTGTGCAGCTTATGCTATCTCTGAGAAGGCATTTTTTTTTCTTTCTCACCCCTAGAAGATCCAGGTTATGACAATATGTAAATAACCCCTAAGAGTCTGTGTCCCCGCCGGCCGATCAATGCTACAGTACTAGCACACAGATAATAAGCAGGTATTCAGCCATAGAAGAAATCTGCCAATAGTTAGTCTCATCTGTACCCACTACAAAATGTCGCAGGCCCATAAACGCAAGCAC
Source organism: Bombina bombina (assembly GCF_027579735.1). NCBI lineage: Eukaryota > Metazoa > Chordata > Amphibia > Anura > Bombinatoridae > Bombina > Bombina bombina. The sequence continues at coordinate 219,137,030 of NC_069507.1, forward strand.
AAACCTCACTCCACACTCAAAAGAACGGTAGTTGACCACTTTCAACACCGCCCAAGAACTACCCAAACAAGATCAGAGGATGAATACTCCGACACAGGCAGTGTCTCTGATACTCAGACTGGTTCAACATTAGTTAAGAAAGCCTCACAGATCCTGGAGACAGATACTTGCACAAATAACAATATGATGGACACCATGAAAGCCTTACTAGCATCACACCATGAATCTCTATCGAAAAAATTTGACAGATCACATGCGGATTTGAAAAGAGATATTGGCCTCATTGGTGAACGAACAGATGCGCTAGAGCGCAGGCAGGAGGATCTGGCAATAGACCATACCAACCTTCTTTCCTACTCCCAGTCCTTAGCCATCCAAATTACAGATCTAGAATTGAAATTGGCGGACTTAGAGGATAGGTCACGCCGCAACAACATACGAATTAAAGGCATTCCAGAATCTGTTCTACCACAAGATCTTGAGAAGTACCTACAGAAGTTATCCGAAGCTATACTGGGCCCTGCGACAAACAATGAACACCTGATAGATAGAGTCCACAGAGCTCTCAGAGCACGATCAGCAGATGGTGGCCAGCCAAGAGATGTGATAGCCAAATTCCACTACTACACATACAAAGAGAAAATACTCAAGGCACTTGCCAGAGACAAGAGTATTTTGGACTACAAATCTATCCAGACCTTTCCCCCCATACGTTACAGATCCGGAGACACTATCAACCGTACACCAAAATACTAAGGGAGCGAGATTTGAAATACAGATGGGGGTTCCCTGTACGCCTTATTATCACCAAAGATAACAACCAATATATAACCTCTACTCCCCAGCAAACGAGAGAACTACTTCAAAAATGGGAACTCCTACCACCAGATAAAGAGGCCCAATCTACAAGTACAGAGCGGGGATCTGGCCTAAGAGCATCAGCACCACCTTGGAAACCATTACCACAGAGACCCTCTGGAACGGATGAAAGACCCTCTGGATCCCTTAAGAAACTCAGAGACACTATTGGCACACACCCAAATACAGACCCATAGAGTACCTGCCTATGTAAGATACTTTGACTGTATTCCCTTAGGGGGATATTCCTCCTTTGGGGGGTATGCCCCTCACAATTTATGAAGGTCTCCAGGAGATGAGCAGGAAGAAGATGGGTGAGATCACAACAGTTTTATATGTTAATATTTGTGTGTTTTCTATGATGTTAGACACTAGCCATGGACTTTACATTTCTCTATTTCTTGGCTAGATTGGCAAAAGTGACTCTAAACCATTGCGCTACACTATACATCTACCTAGCCAATGGTGCCATATATGTTTTTTGCTCTTGAATGAATATGTCATGTGTTTTTTATTATGATGCCTCACACTATGTAACTGTTCAACCGACTGGTTATAGATTCTGTTGCAATATTTTTATTGTCCCTTAGAAACATGAAACAGCGTGCCTCACGCCCAGAAGAGTAGACACTGGCCATACTTCCTTGATAGTATTAGCTCCCCCTACTGAAGGCCTCTGTGTCGTTATAACTATGTTACATTGTAATATATGGTTATTAATCAAATGCTCACCCACTATGTTGCAAAGTGACTAGAACCCTATAAACATAAAGGTGAGGATGTAACCAACAGAATCAAATCTATACTTAATCTCTTCTGTTGATAACTTAAAATTGAGGCACTACTATTTGAGAAAATACCCTACCCTTCAAAATTCAGATAGATTATACTCCTTAATAAACACTCGCATTATCCGGTGAAGAGCCATAAACCCACCACTTAACTCCCCTTGAGATCCTTAGTTTTCGAACATAGACATAGTTTGTTGTTCTCCCCTATTGTTTCACAGCCAATAGCGAGTGAGGGAAATCAAACCTCCGCTCTCTTGAGGGGAAAATGCTGAACCCCCCACTAGTAACCCAACTTAATTACTGTTTTAACCTTTAAGATATACAGCATTGAATATATTACTCCATATACAAGCAACTTACTGATATAATACATATGCCTTATGTTTACTTCATTTCATTTTGTATCTATTTACTTGTATTTCCTTTTATTTTTCCTTCTCTTATTTATCTGTGGCTTTATAAACTCCACACTGGGCCGGCGGGGCCCTGGACCCCTCTCCGCATAGCACCCCCCCCAACAATTTAGCTGTGTCTCTCTGGCATAGACCAGACGGAACACTCATTGCGAAAGTGTACATATATCACTTTTAGACAGTCATAGAGGTCACTCACCTTACCACCCCACGCTCAAAGTTGTACGGCAGACTTGCACTCCCTTAAGGGAAGAGTGACTCCCACGCTCTATCTTCAAGCCAATCCCTTAACCCTAGCGATCCCGATAGCCCCTAGACCATTGCTATAATGGCCCCAATACGTGTAGCTACGTTGAATGCGCAGGGCTTAAACTCCCCCACTAAGAGAAAGCTGTTGCAGCACTATGTTCTAGCACACAAATTACATATCTTATTCCTGCAGTAAACCCACTGGTCCGGGGAACCCGACTCCCTGGGATCTCCAAACACTACCCGACCTGTGAGATCGCCTCTAATTCCGAAAGCAAAAATAGAGGTGTTGCCATATTAATTAGTAAAGACCTGTCCTACAAACTGGAATATATCGAAAAGGATAGTGAAGGTAGATACCTGATACTTATCTGCTCACTCAATGACACCTTATTTACCTTAGTTTCCCTATATTCACCTAATGCCAAGCAAATCCCCTTTCTCCGCAAACTCTTGATACATGTTGACCAGATCAAAAGGGGAAGTTTAATAATAGGGGGATATTTCAACATGGTATGGGACCCCTCCAAAGACAAACAATCCACCCTCACGACACACTCAGATAGGACTCTTTCATCCACCTCCAATGCTTTTCGGAAACTCATCTACCAACATAATTTATATGATGCATGGAGATGTCTAGCACCCCTAGAAAAGGACTTTACACATCATTCCAAAGCCCATAACTCATACTCTCGACTTGATTACATATTCTGCGACTCTTGGTCCCTAGATCACTTTACAAACCCTAACATCAGACCTTGCACGTGGTCCGACCACGACATGGTTTATCTAGACTTTTCTAAACTACAGTCCCTTTCTGGTAGACCTCCATGGAGACTCCCAGAACAATGGCTGTCTAACGTTGAACTCCCAGCACTACAAGAGACCGTTAAGGAATTCCTAACACACAATGACATAGGGAATACTGACATAGACATGGTGTGGGCAGCTCTTAAGGCATTTCTTTGGGGACATTTCATTAAAAAAACAGCTCGACTTCGTAAAGAGGGAAGTCAGTCTTTGGCGAAGCTCTACGGTGACCTACGCGTACTCGAACAGATGAATAAAACACATCCCAGCCCCCAGATGGCGTGCCAAATAGGAATTATTAGAGATGAAATAGCCAAACGAGATTTGATAAGGGTCCAAGAGAACCTACACAAACTCAAACAACTCTATTACTATAAAGGGAATAGAGCAGACAAACTCCTTGCTAACAAACTCCGCAAGCGCACGCAGCAAAAGAGAATACCCCGCATTGAGACACATAGAGGAGCAGTACATGCGCCCAAAGACATAGGCGCTGCATTCGCAGCTTACTACTCCTCCCTGTACGACATTGAAGCAACTGAAGGGATGGCTAAAGCCAACCATGGCGATATCCAGGGGTTCTTAAAAGGACTATCCATACCCACCCTTTCTGAAGAAGCCAGGGCGGAACTAGAACAACAATTTACACTAAAAGAAATCAAAATAGCCATAAGCGAACTGACACCTCATAAAGCCCCAGGCCCGGACGGTTTTACGGTAACATTTTACCGTGCACTCAGCCCGATTGTAGCTCCGATACTACTCCGATTGTTTAGTGATGCTGCATCCAGAGGTAGCTTTCTGGCCGAACTCTTGGAGGCCAACATCACAACAATTCCCAAAGAAGGTAAAGACCCCCTACTGTGCTCTAGCTATAGACCCATCTCCCTTATCAATGTTGATGCCAAAATCTACGCTAAAATGCTAGCGAATAGACTGGGGAAGCACCTGCAGACGCTCATACACTTGGATCAAGTGGGCTTTGTCCAGGGCCGACAGGGCACGGATAATACCCGACGCCTCCTAAATATATTCTCAGAGGCTGCGGATATGGAGCCACGGTGATAAAAGAGAACTTTGAAAATCTCCTAACAAATATCACCGCAGAGCTTCACTCCAAACGTTACGACGAGATATCTTGGTTAGGTAGGATAGCAGCTCTTAAAATGATGATTCTCCCTAAACTTACCTACCTGTTCCGATGTATTCCGTTACCAGTTCCATGCACCTTGCTCAGAAGGTTCCAGACTCTTTTTAACGCCTATACTTGGCATGATAAAAGACCTCGGGTAGCAGCACATATTCTACACATGCCACTGGAGAAGGGAGGCTTGGGCCTTCCCAATGTCAGAAAATATTATGAAGCGGCAATGATAACACATGTTACAGCCTGGGCTAAAGAACTCCCCCCGACAAGGTGGAGAGAACTAGAACAGGCGTCACTGCCAGCATACATTAACTTGGAGGACTTGCTTTGGCTACCTCCACATTGGCAAATTAGAATACACATTGCAAACAACATCGTGAAGGGCTGCCAAGAGACATGGTTTAAACTAAGACATAATAAATTGATAGCCCCACACCCCTCACCAGTGCACTCCATAAGAGGCCTCTTGATAGGATTACCAAACGCCCATCTTAACGCCTGGACTGACTCAGACATAAATACCTTCCAGGATTTTTACAATAATGCCAAGCTACGACCACACAAGGATATGTTAGATTCCCCTACTTTGACCCCCAACCTGAGATTCGATCTATTAAGATTGCGCACATTAATGAAATCCTGGGGATTTCTAGACGACTCACTGAGAGATTTGACTATATGGGAGGCAAGATGGATGGCCAATCTTCAACAGTTTAAACCTCTCTCGATACACTACCATTGCCTCATAGAGGAAACAACCTCCCAAAAGACAATACATATGGATGCCTGGGAGAGAGACTTACAGCTAACATTTACAACTGAGACCTGGCACAAAGCCATTAGCTTAACGAAAAAAGCAACTCACTGCATCACCTTATACGAATGATACTTTAAAGTAATTACCAGATGGCACTTGGTACCCACAAAGCTACAGAAGCTCTTTCCCGGGCATCCACAGCAGTGTTGGAGGGGATGTGGAGAACCTGGGTCTCCCCTACATATCTGGTGGACGTGCCCTAGATTGACGGATTACTGGAAAAAGGTAGAAAAGGTCTGTAGAGATTTAGGATTAACGACGGACTTGAACCCCGCCCTGGCCATATTACATTTAGAGCTTGATAGCATACCCAAGATTAAACAGAACCTTCTGATCTATATCCTCATCTCTGCCAAGCTCCTTATAGCTAGGAACTGGAAGAAGAGCCAACCCCCAAGACTGCAGAGTGTACTGGAAGGTGTAAACTACATTAAGAATATGGAAAATTTTGTAGCCAGAGAAAGAGGGCAACTGCAAAATTATTGCCTTACTTGGGAACCTTGGGAGTCCCTGTTAAACCACCCAGCCGATACCTAGATATCTATAAAACCCAAAATATACCCCCTTCGGTCTCTCCCTTGTACCCCCTAACATTGCCCCCCCTTTTTTTCTTGAAACAGTGTGATCACCTCAGAGTTTCACCCCTATCCCAGACATCCCCCTGTTGAGACAGGCCTGCAATAAGACAACATAGAAAGCGGAACCTAAGCTGCAAACCACAGATAGGCGGAGAGGGGTCTGGGAGTCTCCTCCACATTAACGACCCAATATTATGGGGAGTCTGCAGTTTAATCTAATTTAATTTAATATAGTATAGTATAGTGTAATACTATCTCTCAACCCTATTGATGTGTGTCCTCTATTGACTGATTTATTAATTTAAAAATTACACCAGTGTAGATTGTTGTTATGAGATTATGTTCTAGAAAAACTACTGTATATACACGAGATACCTCTGTAAAAACGAGGACTTTAATGTTGGGAAAGATTGCTGATCTCATCTGCCCATCAATCCAACCAATCCCCACATACATATTCATATCTTTCATGTAAATTCATTGTATGTATACTGTTATTGCCTTAACTTGGAAAGATTGTTTGTTGAAATTACGTCCTTAATAAAAAGCTTTTGGAAAAAAAAAAAAAAAACGGGACAGTTGGCAAGTATGTTGTTTGTATACATGCCTTGAGTCAGTGCTCTTTTTTAGCGACTTTATTTGTGGCTAAATGTTTGTCAAGGTTGGTAAAATCTGTGAAACATACAGGCTTTTTTTTGGAGCTAGTAATTTATTTATAAATTAGGATGCTAAGTATTATGTTAGCCTCATGGAATGTTGATAATCACATTTATGCAGCTATAATAGAAGTATCCATTAGGCTTTATTTTGGTTAATTTTGTTTTTTTGTAAATACAATCAAAATTCTTACCTGCTTTTTAGAGTGATAGGTGTATTAGAAATCCTCTTCAGCTTTGCATTTCGCTCATGTGATGATGCTACTTATGTCATAGGGTGATGTGTCATCGTGTGCCATTTTTTTGGCGCCAAAAATGTAAATGTTGCCGTTATAATGTAAATGTTGCCGTTATAAGTTCTGCCCCAGCTCATTCAGTGTTCTCAGTAAACACTTAGAGAGCTTTCATGCAGCATTTTATGAATGAATTTCTCTCAAGCCTGATATATATATATATATATATATATATATATATATATATATATATATATATATATATATATATATATATATATATATATAGTATATATTTATATAAAATCATATATAGGAGCATGGATAAAAATTTGCAGAATTAATTTATTTTTTTCTAATTTTGTTTTTTTGTAATTATGTCTTAAACTGAACCATAGGATTTGAGCTGCCTAAATAGGTATTTAACAAAGCTAAGTATGCATGTTGTAATTAAGCTGATCTAAATTATTCAGCTCTATTATGTGGCTCTTGTTTAACAAATTGTTAAATATATCTGAGTACAAATACACACACTGTTATTCTATTTCAGTCTAAATGTACATAGCATTACTGCAGAAATGTAAGATTTTATTGCTACAGCTATAGATAAGGCAATGACTGCTATTATGCCTTCAAATAAATATAAAAGGTTTTTGCAACATTTTCCTAAACTTAGTGAATTAAGTTCTGACCTTCAGCATACTGATGTATCCTCTGATGAGGTCTTCTCTGATTCAGAGGATGCCACGTCAGAGACTGATATAGACAAATCTTCTTTTTTATTTAAGTTAGAATATATTCGTTCTCTCTTAAAGGAAGCTTTGTTTACTTTGGTTATTGAGGAGTCTAAATCTCCTGATGAGAAAGCTAGTAATTGTCTACATTCTGTATTTAAGACTAATGTTATTACTCCTGAAGTATTTCCTATTCCTGACGCTATCTCTAATGTGATTGCTAAAGAATGGTCTAAGCCTGGTACCTCTTTTAACCCTTCTTCTAGGTTTAAGAAATTGTATCCTTTACCTGTAGCCAAGGATCCTTTAGATAGGAAGCTTGAATCTTATCTAAGAAGGGCATATTAACATACTGACTATATTCTTAGACCTGTTATATCTATGGCTGATGTTGCTGCTGCTTCTACTTTTTGGTTGGACAGTTTAGCACAGCAGTTGTCTTCAGATTCTGAATTATCTAACATTGTTTTACTTCAACATGCAAATCATTTCCATCTTAATATGGGAAGAGTCCACAGCTTGCATTCCTTACTTTTGGGAAATACTGAACCTGGCCACCAGGAAGAGGCAAAGACACCCCAGCCAAAGGCTTAAATACCTCCCCCACTTCCTCATAACCCCAGTCATTCTTTGCCTTTCGTCACAGTAGGTTGGCAGAGAAGTGTTAGAAGATTTTGGAGTAGTCTCTTATGGAGGGTAGTACTCTTCAAGATGGGACTGGAGTTTTAAGTAGTCCTGTCAGCCTCTCAGTGAGAGCATGGATGGAAGTTAGAGTCCGTAGATGCAGGGAGAGTCTTTCTGCAAAACCATCCCGACTCATATTAACAGCTCCATAGGCAATCAGCGTTGACGAGTTTCGCTGCCTGCTTTATTCACTCAAGTCCATGTCAGAAGCAATGCTACTATCTGTCACACTTGAAGGGCTGTGTTCCCCCTGTTCCACGGCGTAGATTCTAGTAAGATCGTTTCATATTTCTCTTGTTAAGTGTATTCAGTCCACGGGTCATCCATTACTTATGGGATATATTCCCTTCCCAACAGGAAGTTGCAAGAGGATCACCCAAGCAGAGCTGCTATATAGCTCCTCCCCTCACATGTCATATCCAGTCATTCTCTTGCAACCCTCAACATAGTAGGAGGTCGTGAGAGGAGTGTGGTGTTTTATACTTAATTATTTCTTCAATCAAAAGTTTGTTATTTTTAAATGGCACCGGAGTGTGCTGTTTTTTTCTCAGGCAGTATTTAGAAGAAGAATCTGCCTGCGTTTTCTATGATCTTAGCAGAAGTAACTAAGATCCACTGGCTGTTCTCGCACATTCTGAGGAGTGAGGTAACTTCAGAAAGGGAATAGTGTGCGGGGTCTCCTGCAAATGAGGTATGTGCAGTAAAATATTTTTCTAAGGAATGGAATTGACTAAGAAAATACTGCTGATACCGAAGAAGCTGCTTATAATGAAGTAATGTAATGAGCCTTAACTGCAGTAGAAGCGACTGGTAGCAGGCTTAGAAATAACAATACATACTCTTTAAAAAGGGGTTTTAAATAACGTTTACTGGCATGTTTAATCGTTTTTGTGAGGTACATTGGTGATAAAACTTATAGGGGCATGAATTTTTCCACATGGCTGACTTATATTTCTGCATAGAAACAGTTAACTGAGGCTCCCCACTGCTATAATAATGAGTGGGAGGGGCCTATTTTAGCGCTTTTTTGCGCAGTAAAAATTCAGTCACAGTCTTCCTGCTTCTTCCTGCATGACCCAGGACGTCTCTGGAGAGCTCAGGGGTTTTCAAAAGTAATTTTGAGGGAGGTAATCAGCCACAGCAGACCTGTGGCAGTGTGTTTGACTGTGTTAAAAACGTTTATTTGCATATTGATTATCCGTTTTTGGGTATTAAGGGGTTAATCATCCATTTGCTAGTGGGTGCAATGCTCTGCTAAATTAATACATTTACTGTGAAAATTTAGTTGCTATAACTGATTGAGTTCATTGTTATTTCAACTGTGACAGTTTTTTTGTGCTTCTTAAAGGCGCAGTAGCGTTTTTTATATTGCTTGTAAATTTATTTTAAAGCATTTTCCAAGCTTGCTAGTCTCATTGCTAGTCTGTTTAAACATGTCTGACACAGATGAATCTGTTTGTTCCCTATGAAGGCCAATGTGGAGCCCCATAGAAATATGTGTACTAAATGTATTGATGTCACTTTAAATAATAAAAGTCAGTCTTTATCTGTAAAGGAATTATCACCAGACAACGAGGGGGAAGTTATGCCGACTAACTCTCCTCACGTGTCAGTACCTTCGCCTTCCGCTCAGGAGGCGCGTGAGATTGTGGCACCAAGTACATCAGTGACGCCCATACAAATCACGTTAGAAGACATGGCTACTATTATGAATAATACCCTGACAGAAGTATTATCTAAATTGCCAGAATTAAGAGGCAAGCGCGACAGCTCTGGGATAAGGACAGAGCGCGCTGGTGATATGAGAGCCATGTCTGATACTGCGTCACAGTTTGCAGAACATGAGGACGGAGAGCTTCATTCTGTGGGTGACGGATCTGATCCGGGGAAGCCGGATTCAGAGATCTCTAATTTTAAATTTAAGCTTGAGAACCTCCGTGTATTGCTTGGAGAGGTTTTAGCGGCTCTGAATGACTGTAACACAGTTGCAATTCCAGAGAAAATGTGTAGGCTGGATAGATACTATGCGGTGCCGGTGTGTACTGACGTTTTTTCCTATACCTAAAAGGCTTACAGAAATTATTAGCAAGGAGTGGGATAGACCCGGTGTGCCCTTTTCCCCACCTCCTATATTTAGGAAAATGTTTCCAATAGACGCCACTACACAGGACTTATGGCAGACGGTCCCTAAGGTGGAGGGAGCAGTTTCTACTTTAGCTAAGCGTACCACTATCCCGGTGGAGGATAGCTGTGCTTTTTCGGATCCAATGGATAAAAAATTAGAAGGTTACCTTAAGAAAATGTTTGTTCAACAAGGTTTTATCTTACAGCCCCTTGCATGCATTGCGCCTGTCACTGCTGCTGCGGCATTCTGGTTTGAGTCTCTAGAAGAGGCCATTCGCACAGCTCCATTGGATGAAATTATGGACAAGCTTAAAGCACTTAAGCTAGCTAATGCATTTGTTTCTGATGCCATTGTACATTTAACTAAACTGACGGCTAAGAACTCCGGATTCGCCATCCAGGCGCGCAGAGCGCTATGGCTTAAATCCTGGTCAGCTGACGTGACTTCTAAATCTAAATTGCTTAATATTCCTTTCAAAGGGCAGACCTTATTCGGGCCCGGCTTGAAAGAAATTATCGCTGACATTACTGGAGGTAAGGGTCATACTCTTCCTCAGGACAGGGCCAAATCAAAGGCCAAACAGTATAATTTTCGTGCCTTTCGAAACTTCAAGGCAGGAGCAGCATCAACTTCCTCCGCTCCAAAACAGGAAGGAACTGTTGCTCGTTACAGACAGGCCTGGAAGACTAACCAGTCCTGAAACAAGGGCAAGCAGGCCAGAAAAACTACTACTGCCCCTAAGACAGCATTAAGAGAGGGCCCCCTATCCGGAAACGGATCTAGTGGGGGGCAGACTTTCTCTCTTCGCCCAGGCATGGGCAAGAGATGTCCAGGATCCCTGGGCGTTGGAGATCAAATCTCAGGGATATCTTCTGGACTTCAAAGCTTCTCCTCCACAAGGGAGATTTCATCTTTCAAGGTTATCAGCAAACCAAATAAAGAAAAAGGCATTTCTATGCTGTGTACAAGACCTCATAGTAATGGGGGTGATCCACCCAGTTCCGCGGACGGAACAAGGGCAAGGATTTTACTCAAATCTGTTTGTGGTTCCCAAGAAAGAGGGAACCTTCAGACCAATTTTGGACCTAAAAATCTTAAACAAATTCATTCAAAATGGAAACTATTCGAACCATCCTACCCATGATCCAAGAGGGTCAGTATATGACCACAGTGGACTTAAAGGATGCCTACCTTCACATACAGATTCACAAAGATCATTATCGGTACCTAAGATTTGTCTTTCTAGACAGGCATTACCAGTTTGTAGCTCTTCCCTTCGGGTTAGCTACGGCCCCGAGAATTTTTACAAAGGTTCTGGGCTCACTTCTGGCGGTGCTAAGACCGCGAGGCATAGCGGTGGCTCCGTACCTCGACGACATTCTGATACAAGCGTCAAGTTTTCAAATTGCCAAGTCTCATACAGAGATAGTTCTGGCATTTCTGAGGTCGCATGGGTGGAAGGTGAACGTGGAAAAGAGTTCTCTATTACCACTCACAAGGGTTCCCTTCCTAGGGACTCTTATATATTCTGTAGAGATGAAAATTTACCTGACGGAGTCCAGGTTATCAAAACTTCTAAATGTTTGCCGTGTCCTTCATTCCATTCCACGCCCGTCAGTAGCTCAGTGCATGGAAGTAATCGGCTTAATGGTAGCGGCAATGGACATAGTGCCATTTGCGCGCCTGCATCTCAGACCGCTGCAATTATGCATGCTAAGTCAGTGGAATGGGGATTACTCAGATTTGTCCCCTCTACTAAATCTGGATCAAGAGACCAGAGATTCTCTTCTCTGGTGGCTTTCTCGGGTCCATCTGTCCAAAGGGATGACCTTTCGCAGGCCAGATTGGATGATTGTAACAACAGATGCCAGCCTGCTAGGTTGGGGCGCAGTCTGGAACTCCCTGAAGGCTCAGGGATCGTGGACTCAGGAGGAGAAACTCCTCCCAATAAATATTCTGGAATTAAGAGCAATATTCAATGCTCTTCTAGCTTGGCCTCAGTTAGCAACACTGAGGTTCATCAGATTTCAGTCGGACAACATCACGACTGTGGCTTACATCAACCATCAAGGGGGAACCAGGAGTTCCCTAGCGATGTTAGAAGTCTCAAAGATAATTCGCTGGGCAGAGTCTCACTCTTGCCACCTGTCAGCGATCTACATCCCAGGCGTGGAGAACTGGGAGGCGGACTTTCTAAGTCGCCAGACTTTTCATCCGGGGGAGTGGGAACTTCATCCGGAGGTCTTCGCTCAACTGATTCATCGTTGGGGCAAACCAGAACTGGATCTCATGGCGTCTCGCCAGAACGCCAAACTTCCTTGTTTTGGATCCAGGTCCAGGGACCCGGGAGCGGCGCTGATAGATGATCTAGCAGCCCCCTGGGTTTTCAACATGGCTTATGTGTTTCCACCATTTCCGCTGCTTCCTCGACTGATTGCCAAGATCAAACAGGAGAGAGCATCGGTGATTCTGATAGCGCCTGCGTGGCCACGCAGGACCTGGTATGCAGACCTAGTGGACATGTCGTCCTGTCCACCATGGTCTCTGCCTCTGAGGCAGGACCTTCTAATTCAGGGTCCTTTCAACCATCCAAATCTAATTTCTCTGAGGCTGACTGCATGGAGATTGAACGCTTGATTCTATCAAAGCGTGGCTTCTCGGAGTCGGTTATTGATACCTTAATACAGGCTCGGAAACCTGTTACCAGAAAAATTTACCATAAGATATGGCGTAAATATTTGTATTGGTGTGAATCCAAGAGTTACTCATGGAGTAAGGTTAGGATTCCTAGGATATTGTCTTTTCTACAAGAGGGTTTAGAAAAGGGCTTATCTGCTAGTTCGTTAAAGGGACAGATTTCTGCTCTGTCTATTCTTTTACACAAACGTCTGGCAGAGGTTCCAGACGTTCAGGCTTTTTGTCAGGCTTTGGCTAGGATTAAGCCTGTATTTAAGACTTTTGCTCCGCCGTGGAGCTTGAACTTAGTTCTTAAAGTTCTTCAAGGTGTTCCGTTTGAACCCCTTCATTCCATTGATATTAAGCTGTTATCTTGGAAAGTTCTGTTTTTGATGGCTATTTCCTCGGCTCGAAGTGTCTCTGAGTTATCTGCCTTACATTGTGATTCTCCTTATCTGATTTTCCATTCAGACAAGGTAGTTCTGCGTACTAAACCTGGGTTCTTACCTAAGGTAGTTTCTAACAGGAATATCAATCAAGAGATTGTTGTTCCATCATTATGTCCTAACCCTTCTTCAAAGAAGGAACGACTTTTGCATAATCTGGACGTAGTCCGTGCCCTGAAGTTCTATTTACAGGCAACTAAAGATTTTCGTCAAACTTCTTCCCTGTTTGTCGTTTACTCTGGACAGAGGAGAGGTCAAAAAGCTTTGGCTACCTCTCTCTCCTTTTGGCTTCGTAGCATAATACGTTTAGCCTATGAGACTGCTGGACAGCAGCCCCCTGAAAGAATTACAGCTCATTCCACTAGAGCTGTGGCTTCCACCTGGGCCTTTAAGAATGAGGCCTCTGTTGAACAGATTTGCAAGGCTGCGACTTGGTCTTCGCTTCATACCTTTTCAAAATTCTACAAATTTGACACTTTTGCTTCTTTGGAGGCTGTTTTTGGGAGAAAGGTTCTACAGGCAGTGGTTCCTTCCGTTTAACGTTCCTGCCTTGTCCCTCCCATCATCCGTGTACTTTAGCTTTGGTATTGGTATCCCATAAGTAATGGATGACCCGTGGACTGAATACACTTAACAAGAGAAAACATAATTTATGCTTACCTGATAAATTTATTTCTCTTGTAGTGTATTCAGTCCACGGCCCGCCCTGTCTTTTTTGAGGCAGATCTAAATTTTAATTAAAACTCCAGTCACCACTGCACCCTATGGTTTCTCCTTTCTTGTCTTGTTTCGGTCGAATGACTGGATATGACATGTGAGGGGAGGAGCTATATAGCAGCTCTGCTTGGGTGATCCTCTTGCAACTTCCTGTTGGGAAGGGAATATATCCCATAAGTAATGGATGACCCGTGGACTGAATACACTACAAGAGAAATAAATTTATCAGGTAAGCATAAATTATGTTTTTTTTCATGTATAACGCAAGAATACTGGGTCACAGTGTGACTCCTTTTATATGTATAGAATCAAGGGTTAATATCGCCTTAGGGGGATTATTGAACAGGTAGGAATAATCTTATATGTTTATTTGATTTTATGCTGCTTTTATGTGTGAGATGTTATGCGCTCATAGGCTGTTATGGAATATACAGGTTTCACTTTCACTTTGAGAGCCATGCAGCTTACAAGCTTGGCACGCTTTCTCATAGCAGGGACGGTCCTGCATTGTGCACCATTTGATTCATACCCTTTTTTCCTGACTGGGTGTCTATCAGATAGGAGTCCTAAATCTCTGTACTGTCTGGGTCATAGGAGGTGGTGAGTGCCCCAGCCATTGGGGTATAAGGGTGCCATTTTATTGAATAAAATAAGATGTTTTATTTCTCTAGTTCTCTGGTTATTGCACAAGCGATGGAGGATTCTGTTACTTTTGAGGGCACTCCTATTCCTAATAAGTAATTCCTGTTTATATGGTGAGGAGGCCTTAGTTCTGCCCTCTCAATTATGTTCCATATGCCTTGATAATGTGATAATAGCAAACATGTTTGATACCACGGAGCCGTCCACCTCTGAGGAGTTGTCGTCTTATATCCCTACACATGCAGTTTTCCCATAGCATTGCTGATCCTCCATCTGGAGGGGGCCTTTTTTCACCAAACGTTACTGTGCAGTTCAGACGGCGGTGTCTGAGGCCTTTAATGCTTTACCTCGCCCTGCTAAGCGCAAACAAAAGGTTACATATTGCACTCCTTCCCAGAGTACATCAGATCATTTATTGGATTTTACTGAGGGTTATCCGATGATGAAGTTCTTTTTAAAACTTCAGAGTATGAACATTCTGTGTCAGAGTCTGCTGCCTCTAAACCTCAGGCTGAGGAGGAACCTGACTTTAGTTTAGGAATTTGCGCTTTCTTCTAAAGGAAGTTTTTGGTGAATTCAGAGGTTCCAGAGGCCAAATTGCCTGATGAACCTTTAATTCCTAAATTGGATAGAGTTTTTAGGACAGGGTGGTACCTTATCCTTCCCTGATCCTGTTAGATGGCGAACATTATTAAGAATTATTGGGACAGGATTGGATTCTTTTTCCCCCTCTTCTCCCTTTAACAAATTGTCCCTGGTCCTGGACTCTCAATGGAGTTGTGAGGTTCCGTCCCTAAATGGGATGGCATTATCTTCACCCTTGCTAAACGTACTACTATCCCGCTTGAGGATAGTTCTTTGTTTGAAGAGCCCATGAATAAAAGATGGAATCTCTATTACGAAAGATGTTTCAACATACAGGATATTTGTTTCAACCGGCGGTGGCTGTTGCCGCGGTTACTGGAGAAACTACCTTCTGGTGTGGCTCCTTATAGGATTTGATCGTGGTGGAGGATCCCCTCGATGTTACTCAGAGAAGATTTACAGCCTTGAGGGTTGTTAATTCTTTTATCTGTGCTGCTATTAGGCAGTTTATTCACTTGAATGCTATGGCTTCAGCTTTTTATGTTCAGGCCCATCGGGCTCTGGCTGAAGTCATGGTCTGCGGATATGACTTCTAAGTCTAGACTTCTTCCCTCCCTTTAAGGGAATGATTTTGTCTGGTCCAGGCCTGGACTCAATTATCTCCACGGTCACATGGGACAAAGGTGCCCTCCTACCGCAAGAGTATATGAACTAATTTAAGGGACGATTTTCGTTCTCGTTCTGATAAAGCCCATGTCAGCAGTCCTCCGCTAAGCCAGAGCAAACCGAGAGCTCTTGGAAGCCGACTCAGTCCTGGAATAAATCCAAGCAGAGCAAGAAGCCCACCGAGTCTACGTCGGCATGAATGGGCGATCCCCGGTCCTCTTCTGGATCGTGTAGGGAGCAGTATGTCGCTCTTTTCAGTCGCTTGGTTCAGGGACGTGCAGGATCCATGGGTCCTGGAGGTCATAGCTCAGGGTTAAAAGATAGGTTTTAAGTCTCAGCCACCCAAGGGCAGATTCCTCCTGTCTTCCTGACCAGAAAGGAGGGAAGCCTTTCTGGGGTGTGTACGGGATCTGTCCTCTAGGAGTTATTGTCCCGGTGCCTATCGCAGTGAGAGGTTTTTTGGATACTATTCAAACCTTTTCGTGGTCCCTAACAGGGAGGGAATTTTCCATCTGATTCTGGACCTAAAGAGCTTAAGCAGGTTTTTAAATGTCCCCTCGTTTAAGATGGAGACCATAAGGTCCATTCTTCCCCTCGTTTGAGAGGGGTAGTTCATGTCCACGATAGATCTGAAGGATGTTCCCTTCTCGTACCAGTCCTCAAGGACCACTTCCAGTTTATTGTCCTTCCGTTTGGTCTAGCTAAAGACATTTTTCGAAGAGTGGACCATTCGGAATATCTCCTCTGTCTTCTTCGATCCCATGGATGGCAGATAATCTAGAGAGAGTTCTCTTGTATCAAGTACCAGGGTAGAATTCTCAGGTACTATAATAGTCTCCATAGACATGAGACTATTTCTAACAGACCAGAGACGTTGCAGGCTAGCTTCAACATGTCTTGCCCTCCAGATCTCCTTAAGGCCATCTGTGGCTTGGTATATGGAGGAGATTGGGCTCATGGTGTCCAGCTTGGACATCATTTCCTTTGCCAGGTTTCACCTCAGACTGTTGCAACTGCGCATGCTAAACTAATGGAACGGCGATCATTCAGATCTGTATCAACAGATCTCTCTGGCAACCAATCAGGAGAATCTCTCTCTTGCTGGTTTTGTCCGGATTACTTGTCCTGAGGAACATCCGTCTCAAGACCATCCTTGGTGAATTTGACTACGGTTGCGAGTCTGTGAGGATGGGGAGCCATTTGGGGTGCCAGGAAGGCACAGGGCATCTGGTCTCAGGAGGTAAAGCTCCCTCCTGATCTCATTCTGGATCTTCAGGCAATATACAATGCTCTGAAGGCTTGGCCTCTGCTTGGTTCGTCATAGTTAATCAGATTCCATTCAAACAATGTATCCTCAATGGCTTACATCAACCATCAGGGGGAACGAGAAGCTCCCTAGTTTTGAGGGAAGTATCTCGGATTCTGGTGTTTGGAAGACCCGCATTTGTTCGCTGTCAGCGATCCACATTCTGGGTGTGGACAACTGGGAAGCGGATTCCTCAGCAGACAATCCTTTCATCCGGGAGAATGGTCTCTCCATCCCGAGTGTTTGCAGAGATTTGCAAGAGGAAGATCTTATAACGTCTCAATACCAAGCTACCCAGATAGGGGTGGAGGTACAGGGATCCTCAAGCGAAGCTAACAGATGCATTAGCCGTGCCTTGGAGGTTCAATCTAATGTATACTTTCCGACCGTTACCACTACTTCCTAGTGTAGTGGCAGGCGTCAGTGATACTGACTGCTCCGTCATGGCCGCAAAGGATATGGTTCACAGATCTAGTGGGGATGTCATCATCTCCTCCGTGGAAATTACCTTGTCGCAGAGATCTGCTGACCAAGGTCTCTTTGTTCATCAATGCCTAGTTTCTCTGAGGCTGACTGCATGGAGATTGAACGCTTAGTCCTAGCCAAGAGAGTGTTTTTTGAGAGAGTTTTACTCTCATTCAAGCTCGTAAGCTGGTTGCTCGTCGCATCTATCATAAGGTGTGGAGGACCTACTTATTCTGTTCCCCAGGATGAACTGGAGAAGGGCTTTTCTGTAAGTCCCCTGAAGGGACAGTTTTCGGCCCTGTCTGTGTTACTGCACAAGAGGTTTGCAGAGCTTCCAGATGTGCAGCCATTTGTTAAGGTTCTACTGGAATCAGACTTGTGTTTAGATCTAAGGCTCCTCCTTGGAGTTTAAATCTTGTCCTTAACGGCTAGATTTAGAGTTTTGTCGGTAAAGACCTGCGTAGCTAACGCTGCTTTTTTTCCCAACGCACCCTTCCAACAACGCTGGTATTTAGATTTGTCTGAGGGGCTGCGTTAGGCTCAAAAAAGGGTGCATTGAGCCTAATGTAGCTCCACTTCAACCCTCAATACCAGCGTTGCTTACGGTAGCGGTAAGATGGAAAAATGTGCTCGTGCACAATATCCCCATAGGAAACAATGGGGCATTTTGGGCTGAAAAAAAACCCCTGCAAAAAAGCAGCGTTCAGCTCCTAACGCAGCCCCATTGTTTCCTATGGGGAAACACTCTCTAAGTCTGCACCTAACACCCTAACATGTACCACGAGTCTAAACGCCCCTAACCTTACACTTATTGACCCCTAATCTGCCGCCCCCGCTATCGCTGACACCTACATTATATTATTAACCCCTAATCTGCCGCTCCGGACCCCGCCGCAACCTACATTATCCCTATGAACCCCTAATCTGCTGCCCCTAACACCGCCGACCCCTATATTATATTTATTAACCCCTAATCTGCCCCCCCAACGTCGCCGCTACCTTACCTACACTTATTAACCCCTAATCTGCCGACCAGACCTCGCCGCCACTATAATAAATGTTCCGATCAGCCAATAGAATGCGAGTTCAATACGATTGGCTGATTGCATCAGCCAATCAGATTTTTCTACCTTAATTCCGATTGGCTGATAGAATTCTATCAGCCAATCGGAATTGAAGGGACGCCATCTTGGATGACGTCCCTTAAAGGAACCTTCATTCGTCGGTTGAAGAGGATGGCTCCGCGTCGGCTCCGTTGAAGATGGCTCCGCTCCATTTTTATTTTCAGGTAAAAGAGCTGATTACTTTGGGGCAATGCCCCTTTTAAGGGCTGGTAAAAGAGCTGATTACTTTGGTAGTTTAGAATAGGTTAGGGAATTTTTTATTTTGGGGGGCTTTTTTATTTTATTAGGGGGCTTAGATTAGGTGTAATTAGTTTAAACTTCTTGTAATTCTTTTTTATTTTTTGTAATTTAGTGTTTGTTTTTTGTATTATAGAATAGTTTATTTTATTGTATTTTATTTTAGGTAATTGGGTAATTTATTTAATTTATTGATAGTGTAGTGTTAGGTGTATTTGTAACTTAGGTTAGGATTTATTTTACAGGTAATTATTTTAACTAGGTAGCTATTAAATAGTTATTAACTATTTAATAGCTATTGTACCTAGTTAAAATAAATACAAAGTTGCCTGTAAAATAAATATAAATCCTAAAATAGCTACAATGTAATTATTAGTTATATTGTAGCTATATTCGGGTTTATTTTATAGGTATTTAGTTTTAAATAGGATTAATTTAGTTATTTTTAGGAATATTATTTTGTTTCATTTAAATTATATTTATGTTAGGGGGTGTTAGGGTTAATAAATTTATTATCGTAGCGGCGACGTTGCGGGCGGGAGATTCGGGGTTAATAATTGTAGGTAGGCGGCGGCGATGTTAGGGAGGGCAGATTAGGGGTTAATACTATTTATTCTAGTGTTTGCGAGGCGGGAGTGTAGCGGTTTAATGGTTAATACATTTATTATAGTGGCGGCGAGGTCCAGTCGGCAGATTAGGGGCTAATAAGTGTAGGTAAGGTAGCGGCGACGTTGGGGGGCAGATTAGGGGTTAATAAATATAATATAGGGGTCGGCGATGTTAGGGGCAGCAGATTAGAGGTTCATAGGTATAATGTAGGTGGCGGCGGTGTCCGGTCGGCAGATTAGGGGTTAAAAAATGTTATTATAGTGGCAGTGATGTGGGGGGGGGCCTCGGTTTTGGGGTACATAGGTAGTTTATGGGTGTTAGTGTACTTTGTAGCACAGTAGTTAAGAGCTTTATATTCACGCGTTAGCCCATAAAGCTCTTAATTACTGACTTTTTTTGGTGGTAGGAGTCTTGTCGGTAGAGGGTCTACCACTCACTTCTCCCAAGACTCCAAATACCAGCGTTAGGCAGATCCCATTGAAAAGATAGGATACGCAATTGGCGTAAGGGGATCTGCGGTAGCCTGGAATCGCGGTAGGGAAGTGAGCGTTAGACCCTTTCCTGCCTGACTCTAAATACCAGCGGGCGGCCAAAAGCAGCGTTAGGACCCCTTAACGCTGCTTTTGACGGCTAATGCCAAACTCTAAATCTAGGTGTAAGGTTTTGCAACGGGCCTATGCATTCTATAGTAGACATTAAGTTGTTGTTCTGGAAGGTTCCTTTTCTACAGACTATTGCTTCTGCGCGCAGAGTATCTGTGATTGCTGTCTTGCAATGCATCCCTCCTTATCTGGCTTTTCATGCCGATAAGGCTGTTCTACGAACCAAGTTAGGTTTTCTTCCTAAGGTTGTGTCAATTCGCAACATCAATCAAGAGATTGTGGTTCCTTTCTTATGTCCTAATCCTTCTTCGTCAAAGGAATGTTTACAACGTATTCTGGATGTGGTTTGTGCCTTGAAGTTCTATCTTCGAGTCTGTTTGTTCTTTTTTCTGGGAAGCGTAGGGGTCAGAGGGCCTCTTTGACTTTCGTATATTTTTGTCTGAGGATTGTCATCCATTTAGCATAGAAACGGCGGGACATAAGCCTCCTCTGAGGATTACGGCTCATTCTACAAGAGCAGTGGTTTCCTCTTGGGCCTTCAAAAATGAGGCCTCTATGGATCAGATTTGTAGGGTGGCTATCTGGTTCTCCTTACATATTTTACAAATTTGATGTTTTTGCTTATGCTGAAGCAGCCTTTGGGAGAAAGGTTTTGAGGCTGTGGTGCCCTCAGATTAAGGTCTGCCTCTTTTTTTCCCTCCCGTTGGCATTTCGTATACTCTAGAGCTTGGGTATATGTTTCCCACAAGTAAGGAATGCAGCTGTGGACTCTTCCCATATTAAGATAGAAAACATAAATTATGCTTACCTCATAATTTCATTTCAATCTCTATGGGAAGAGTCCACAGCTCCCTCCTGTGTTCTCCGATGGGCGGCCCTAAATTATTTTCTTCTTGCACGTTTTTCATACTGATATTTCTCCAACTGTTCCTTGTTACCTCGGCAGAATGACGGGGTTATGAGGAAGTGGGGGAGGTATTTAAGCTTTTGGCTGGGGTGTCTTTGCCTCCTCCTGGTGGCCAGGTTCAGTATTTCCCACAAGTAAGGAATGCAGCTGAGGACTCTTCCCATACAGATGGAAATGAAATTATCAGGTAAGCATAATAGATGTTTTTATTTGTGATGTTATATTTGATGTTAGGAAGATCAAATCCATGTCTTTAGCCATTCTAATAGAAGAGCTTTATGGCTTAAATCTTGGAATGCTGACATGGTGTATATAACTAGATTATTATCTCTCTCTTTTCAAAGTAAACATATTTTTGGTTCACAATTGGATTCTTTTATCTCCACTGTTCCCGGGGGTAAGGGAGTTGTTCGTCCCCAAGACAAGAAATCTAAGGGTAAATTTAAAGCTCATTATTAGGAGGTTAGGGAAATTCAAAGGGTTTGTGACATTGAAGCCAAGTGCTGAATTACACACTAATATAATTAGATTAATAAATTTAAAAACAACACTTTATTAAACATATATGCGAAAAACAGACAATTACTTATGCTGGATCATGTTCAAGAAACAGGAAATCATCATCTATTTCTATATTTGATCATATATTATGATCCAACAATAGGATAAAACCAAAGATTAAAAATGAGTGCAATGTTCTCTAGTTGGTGATTAGGCAGTTAAATGTGAGAATGAAGAGTGATTGTGTAGTTAGGGATATACGAGGATGTTTAAATTTCTGCTCTTTCTGTCTTATTTCATAGAAATATTGCTAAACTTCCTGATATTCGCTGTTTTGAAAAGGCTTTGATTCACATTAAACCTATTATTAAATCTCCCATGCTATTCTCAATTTACTTACTACCACTGAGGGACATAATTAACCGTCATGGCCTAAGGTATCATTGTCACACTGATGACACACAACTTCTACTTTGCTCCAGATACTACAGACCCAGCATGCCGCATAAACAGTTGCTTAACAGACCTCATAGAATGGATGAATGCTAGCTGTCTCAAAGTGAACCCGGACAAAACAGAGTTACTCTTCGTGAGGGGACCCCGGGCATCAAAAATATCCCACGATCACCCAACTGGCCTGGAGTTTGGAGGCTCTGAACTGGTTAGTTCAGCAAAGGTACGAAACCTCGGAGTGCTGATTGACGCAGGGCTATCTTTTAAACCGCAGATTTCCTCCGTAATAAAATCTACCTACTTTCATCTGAAAAACATAGCCAGGATACAACACTTAATTCCACCTGATGATATGCCAACATTAATCCATGCATTTGTATCCTCTAGGCTAGATTACTGCAATGCACTTTAATTGGGCCTCCCAAAAAAAGCACTCCATCGCCTTCAGACGGTACAAAACGCAGTAGCCAGACTACTGATCAATCAAACTCGCTCCTGCCACAAAACACCTGTTCTCCTGCATTGGCTTCCAATTAAATGGCAAACATTTTAAAATTGGCCTGCTGACCTTCAAAGCCTTAAACAACCAAGGCCCACAGTACCTGAAAGCGCTCCTGACACCTTACATCCCATCCCGCTCACTTAGGACAGCCAACACATCCCTCCTCTCAGTGCCAAGAATAAGGACAAACACAGGCTCCAGAGCATTCGGCCACACTGCCCCTACCTTCTGGAACTCTTTACCGTGCGCAATCAGAGAGGCACCGTCCTTACAGACTTTTACAAAAAAGCTAAAGACCCACCTCTTCCATCAGGCATTCAGTCGGCTTATCTGACCTTCAGAAACTCCTAACTTTTATGTCTTATGTTGGTATATTTGTAAAGTGCTTTGAGTCTCACAGGGAGAAAAGCGCTATATAAATCGCAAATTATTATTATTATAAATCTATTTCTCCTCTTTGGAGTCTCAATTTGGTTTAGAAGATGTTACAGGCTCCTCCTTTTGAGCCTATGCATTCTCTGGGTATTAAATTACTTTCTTGGAAAGTGTTATTTCTTTTGGCTATCTCTTCAGCTAGAAAAGTTTCTGAATTGTCTGCGCTCTCTTGTGAGTTTCCTTATCTGATTTTCCATCAAGGTAAAGCTGTTTTGCGGACTTCATTTACATTTTTGCCTAAAGTTGTGAATTCTAACAACATTATTAGGGAAATTGTTGTTCCTTCCTTGCGTCCTAATCCTAAGAATACTCTTGAAAGGTCTTTACATTCTTTGGATGTGGTAAGAACTTTGAAATATTATGTTGAGGCTACTAAAGATTTCATAAACACTTTTAGTCTATTTGTTATTTTTTTTCTGGCTCCAGGAAAGGTCAGAAAGACTCTACCATTTCTCTGGCATCTTGGTTGAAAGTTTTGATTCACAAAGCTTATTTGGAGGCAGGGCAGTCTCCCCCTCAGAGAATTACAGCTCATTCTACTAGATCAGTTGCCACTTCTTGGGCTTTCAAGAATGAAGCTTCAGTTGATCAAATTTGCAAAGCAGCAACTTGGTCTTCTCTGCATACTTTTACAAAATTTTACCATTTCGGAAGCAGCCTTTGGTAGAAAGGTTCTTCAGGCAGTTGTCTCAGTTTGATTCTAGTGCCTTTTAATTTGAGTTTTTTGAAATTTTTAAGAAAACAATTATTTTTTTGGATTTAATTTCTCAGTGGATTTAGCTGTTATTTTATCCCTCCCTCTCTAGTGACTCGTGGATTTCCACATCTTGGGTATTATATCCCATATGTCACTAGCTCATGGACTCTTGCCACTTACATGAAAGAAAAACATAATTTATGTAAGAACTTACCTGATAAATTCATTTCTTTCATATTGGCAAGAGTCCATGAGCTAGTTACGTATGGGATATACAATCCTACCAGGAGGGGCAAAGTTTCCCAAACCTCAAAATGCCTATAAATACACCCCTCACCACACCCACAATTCAGTTTAAAGAATAGCCAAGTAGTGGGGTGATAAAGAAAGGAGTAAAAAGCATCAACAAAGGTATTTGGAAATAATTGTGCTTTATACAAAAAAATCATAACCACCATAAAAAGGGTGGGCCTCATGGACTCTTGCCAATATGAAAGAAATTAATTTATCAGGTAAGTTCTTACATAAATTATGTTTTCTTTCATGTAATTGGCAAGAGTCCATGAGCTAGTGACATATGGGATAGAAATACCCAAGATGTGGAACTCCACGCAAGAGTCGCTAGAGAGGGAGGGATAAAATAAAAACAGCCATTTTCCGATGAAGAAAATTAATCCACAACCCAAAATATAAGTTTATTCTCATAAATGAAAGGAAGAAACATAAAACATAAGCAGAAGAATCAAACTGCTTCAGAAGAAGAAAATACATCAAAACGGTAGAATTTTGTAAATGTATGCAAAGAAGACCAAGTTACTGCTTTGCAAATGTGATCAACTGAAGCTTCATTCCTAAAAGCCCACGAAGTGGAGACTGATCTAGTAGAATGAGCTGTAATTCTCTGAGGCGGGGCTTGACTCGACTCCAAATAAGCTTGATTAATCAAAAGCTTTAACCACGATGCCAAGGAAACGGCAGAAGTCTTCTGACCTTTCCTAGAACCAGAAAAGATAACAAATAGACTAGAAGTCTTCCTGAAATCTTTAGTAGCTTTAACATAATATTTCAGAGCTCTCACCACATACAAAGAATGTAAAGATCTCTCCAAAGAGTTCTTAAGATTAGGACACAAGGAAGGGACAACAATTTCTCTATTAATGTTGTTGGAATTCACAACCTTAGGTAAGAATTTAAATGAAGTCCGCAAAACTGCCTTATCCTGATGAAAAATTAGAAAAGGATTCACAAGAGAGAGCAGATAATTCAGAAACTCTTCTAGCAAAGAGATGGCCAAAAGAAACAACACTTTCCAAAAAAGTATTTTAATGTCCAAAGAATGCATAGGCTCAAATGTAGGAGCCTGTAAAGCCTTCAAAACCAAATTAAGACTCCAAGGAGGAGAGCTTGATTTAATGACAGGCTTGATACAAACCAAAGCCTGAACAAAACAGTGAATATCAGGAAGCTTAGCAATCTTTCTGTGAAATAAAACAGAGCAGAGATTTGTCCCTTCAAGGAACTTGCAGACAAACCCTTATCCAAACCATCCTGAAGAAACTGTAAAATTCTAGGAATTCTAAAAGAATGCCAAGAGAATTTATGAGAGGAACACCATGAAATGTAAGTCTTCCAAACTCGATAATAAATCTTTCTAGAAACAGATTTACGAGCCTGCAATATAGTATTAATCACAGAATCAGAGAAACTTCTATGACTAATCACTAAGCGTTCAATTTCCATACCTTCAAATTTAATGATTTGAGATCCTGATAGAAAAAACGGACCTTGAGACAGAAGGTCCGGCCTTAATGGAAGTGGCAAAGGTTGGCAACTGGACATCCGAACAAGATCTACATACCAAAACCTGTGATGCCATGCTGGAGCCACCAGCAGCACAAACGATTGCTCCATGATGATTTTGGAGATCACTCTTGGAAGAAGAACTAAAGGCGGGAAAATATAAGCAGGTTGATAACACAAAGGAAGTGTCAACACATCCACTGCTTCCGTCTGAGGATCCCTGGACCTGGACAGGTACCTGGGCAGTTTTTTGTTTAGATGAGAAGCCATCAGATCTATTTCTGGAAGACCCCACATCTGAACAACCTGAGAAAACACATCTGGATGGAGGGACCACTCCCCCGGATGTAAAGTCTGACGGCTGAGATAATCCGCTTCCCAATTGTCTATACCTGGGATATGAACCGCAGAAATTAGACAGGAGCTGGATTCCGCCCAAGCAAGTATCCTGGATACTTCTTTAATAGCTTGGGGACTGTGAGTCCCACCCTGATTATTGACATATGCCACAGTTGTGATATTGTCTGTCTGAAAACAAATGAACGGTTCTCTCTTCAACAGAGGCCAAATCTGAAGAGGCCTGAAAATCGCACGGAGTTCCAAAATATTGATTGGTAATCTCGCCTCTTGAGATTTCCAAACCCCTTGTGCTGTCAGAGATCCCCAAACAGCTCCCCAACCTGAAGAATTGCATCTGTTGTGATCACAGTCCAGGTTGGACGAACAAAAGAGGCCCCTAGAACTATACGATGGTGATATAAATACCAAAAAGCAAAGTGTGGAAAACAGCACCAACAGATATGTGGCTTGTGGGGCACGGAACCCAGGATCTGCCTTATCCTGCAAATACTTCAAGTAGCAAAAAAGATTTGTTCCAGCCACCAATAGTTAAAAAACCTTTATTTCTTCATATAGGGTCTTTTGACAAACATACAACGTTTCAGACCTGCTATAGGTCCTTAGTCATGTATACTGAACATACACTGATTCATCATTTAAATACTTTACACCTGGTCAATTGTTCACCTGTTGTCATGTGACTACTCATTATTGTATCACTGCCATCTTGTGGCCATCTAACATATATATTCCTATTGAAAAAAAGCATTCTGAATAGTCACATTGAAAAGGTTTAAGTATCAAACAATGTTAATAGATAAAATCATATGTACAAAATTAAAATAGAAGAAATCTTACGCACAATATGCAGATATGCCATTGCTGTTTACTTGTTATTTAAATGTTAATTTGGACTCTTTCATTTTAGAGTTGATTTCAAAAAATTGCTGCTAAAGATTATATGGATTACTGTCAATTTGAACACTGTAGGCCTATTTTGAAAATAATCTTTTACTTTTCTCTTTAGTCTTTTTATGTGTAAAGATAATTTTTGTAAAAAAAAATTTTCCAAAAAAAAATCTCCCTTCAATTTTACTCAGCCCATTAAAAGGGGTTGTTAGAAAATTATTTTAGATTAAAGAAATGCAGGTATCATGATACTCAGCCCATTAGAAAGGGAAGATTTACATATTCATAGAGATGTTTTAGGAAAAACAAATATTTAGTAAATAGAGAACATATACTAAAAACAAGAGAGATGTTTTGGATATACAAATTGGAAAGCTTAATACCTAAGGGTATGAACAAAGAATTCGATTGGAGTTTGTTTTACTAAATATTTGTTTTTCCTAAAACATCTCTATGAATATGTAAATCTTCCCTTTCTAATGGGCTGAGTATCATGATACCTGCATTTCTTTAATCTAAAATAATTTTCTAACAACCCCTTTTAATGGGCTGAGTAAAATTGAAGGGAGATTTTTTTTGGAAAAATTTTTGTTACAAAAATTATCTTTACACATAAAAAGACTAAAGAGAAAAGTAAAAGATTATTTTCAAAATAGGCCTACAGTGTTCAAATTGACAGTAATCCATATAATCTTTAGCAGCAATTTTTTGAAATCAACTCTAAAATGAAAGAGTCCAAATTAACATTTAAATAACAAGTAAACAGCAATGGCATATCTGCATATTGTGCGTAAGATTTCTTCTATTTTAATTTTGTACATATGATTTTATCTATTAACATTGTTTGATACTTAAACCTTTTCAATGTGACTATTCAGAATGCTTTTTTTCAATAGGAATATATATGTTAGATGGCCACAAGATGGCAGTGATACAATAATGAGTAGTCACATGACAACAGGTGAACAATTGACCAGGTGTAAAGTATTTAAATGATGAATCAGTGTATGTTCAGTATACATGACTAAGGACCTATAGCAGGTCTGAAACGTTGTATGTTTGTCAAAAGACCCTATATGAAGAAATAAAGGTTTTTTAACTATTGGTGGCTGGAACAAATCTTTTTTGCTACTTGATCTAAATACCAAGTCAGAGATAGTCGAACATTGGGATTTAAGGATATTAATTGTGATATCCTTGTATAATCCCTGCACCATTGATTCAGCATACAAAGCTGGAGAGGTCTCTTATGAAAACGAGCAAAGGGGATCACGTCCGATGCTGCAGTCATGAGACCTAAAACTTCCATGCACTTAGCTACTGAAGGTTATGACTGAGACTGAAGGTTCCGACAGGCTGCAACCAATTTTAAATGTCTCTTGCCTGTTAGAGACAGAGTCATGGACACTGAATCTATCTGGAAATCTAAAAAGGTGACCCTTGTCTGAGGAATCAAAGAACTTTTTGGTAAATTGATCCTCCAACCATGTTTTCGAAGAAACAACACTAGTTGATTAATGTGAGATTCTGCAGAACGTAAAGACTGAGCTAGTACCAAGATATCGTCCAAATAAGGAAACACTGCAATACCCCGCTCCCTGATTACAGAGAGTAGGGTACCGAGAACCTTTGAAAAGATTCTTGAAGCTGTCGCTAGGCCAAAAGGAAGAGCGACAAATTGGTAATGCTTGTCTATAAAAGAGAATCTCAGAAACTGATAATGATCTGGATGAATCGGAATATGAAGATATGCATCCTGTAAGTCTATTGTGGACATATTTGCTGAAAAAAGGCAGAATAGTCCTTATAGTCAACATTTTGAAAGTTGGTACTCTTACATAACGATTCAAAATTTTCAGATCCAGAACTGGCCTGAATTAATTTTCTTTCTTTGGGACAGTGAATAGATTTAAATAAAACCCCAGACCCTGTTCCTGAAACGGAACTGGCATGATTACCCCTGAAAACTCCAGGTCGGAAACACACTTCAGGAAAGCCTGAGCCTTTACTGCATTTTCTGTGATGCATGAGAGAAAATATCTTCTCACAGGAGGTCTTACTCTGAATCCTATTCGGTACCCCTGAGAGACAATAATCAGAATCCATTGATTTTGGACAGAATTTGTCCAAACATCCTTGAAAAATCTTAATTTGCCCCCTACCAGCTGAGCTGGAATGAGGGATGCACCTTCATGCGGACTTGGGGGCTGGCTTTGCTTTCTTAAATGGCTTGGATTTATTCCAATTTGAAGAAGGTTTCCAATTGGAAACAGATTCCTTAGGGGAAGGATTAGGTTTCTGTACCTTATTTTGTCGAAAGGAACGAAAACGGTTAGAAGCTTTAGATTTACCCTTAGGTCTTTTATCCTGAGGCAAAAAAACTCCGTTCCCTTCAGTGACAGTTGTAATAATTGAATCCAACTGAGAACCAAATAACTTATTACCTTGGAAAGAAAGAGATAGCAATCTGGACTTAGACGTCATGTTAGCATTCCAAGATTTAAGACACAAAGCTCTTTTAGCTAAAATAGCTAAAGACGAGCAGGCCCATTTATCAAGCTCCGTACTTCAGACTCGCCAGAAACACAACTTATGAAGCAGCGGTCTAAAGACCGCTGCTCCATAACCCTGTCCGCCTGCTCTGAGCAGGCGGACAGGAATCGCCGGCAATCAACCCGATCGAATACGATCGGGTTGATTGACACCTCCCTGCTGGCGGCCGATTGGCCACGAGTCAGTAGGGGGCGGCGTTGCACCAGCAGCTCTTGTGAGCTGCTGGTGCAATGTTAAATGCGGAGAGCGTATTGCTCTCCGCATTTAGCGAGGTCTTGCGGACCTGATCCGCAGTGTCGGATCAGGTCCGCAAGCCCTTTGATAAATTGGGGCCATAGATTTGACATCAATTTTGATATCAAAAATGGCATCACAAATAAAATGATTAGCATGTTGAAGCAAGCAAACAATGCTAGACAAATCAGAATCCAATTCTTGTTGTGCTAAATTTTCCAGCCAAAAAGTTGATGCAGCTGCAACATCAGTCAAAGAAATTGTAGGCCTGAGAAGATGACCCGAATATAAATAGGCTTTCCTTAGATAAGATTCAAGTTTCCTATCTAAAGGATCTTTAAAAGAAGTACTATCTTCCATAGGAATAGTAGTACGTTTAGCAAGAGTAGAGTTAGCCCCATCAACTTTGGGGATCTTTTCCCAAAACTCCAATGTAACTGCTGGCAAAGGATACCATTTTTTAAACCTGGAAGAAAGAATAAAAGAAGTACCAGGCCTATTCCATTCCTTAGAAATCATATCAGAAATAGCATCAGGAACTGGAAAAACCTCTGGAGTAACCACAGGAGGTTTATAAACAGAATTTAAACGTTTACTAGTTTTAATATCAAGAGGACTAGTTTCCTCAATATCCAATGTAATCAACACTTCTTTTAACAAAGAACGAATATACTCCATTTTAAATAAATAAGATTTGTCAGTGTCAATATCTGAGGAAGGATCTTCTGAATCAGATGGATCCTCATCAGAGGAGGATAATTCAGTATATTGTCGGTCATTTGAAATTTCATCAACTTTATTAGAAGTTTCAAAAGTCCTTTTACGTTTATTAGAAGGCGGGATGGCAGACAAAGCCTTCTGAGTAGAATCAGCAATAAATTATTTTACATTCACAGGTATATCTTGTACATTAGATGTTGAAGGAACAGCAACAGGCAATGTACTATTAATGATGGACACATTCTCTGCGTGTAAAAGTTTATCATGACAACTATTACAAACCACAGCTGGAGATATAATGACGCACAACACAAACAGAAATTTTTTTGGGGCGCTAACAACATACGGAAATGACACACTCGCGTCATTGAAGACGCAACCTTGTTAAAGGACTCGGCGTTAACTAAGATGCCGGAAGTGACAAATTTGCGTCATCGAACGTAACTTTGCGCCAAAAAATCTTGCGCCAAAAATGATGCAATATACTTTGGCATTTAGATCTCCCGTGAGGAAAACCATTGCATTCAATAGGTGATACTCCCTTCACATCCCTCTGACATTCACTGTACTCTGAGAGGAATCGGGCTTCAAAATGCGAGAGAAACGCATATCAACATAGAAATCTTAGCACAAACTTACTTCACCACCTCCATAGGAGGCAAAGTTTGTAAAACTGAATTGTGGGTGTCGTGAGGGGTGTATTTATAGGCATTTTGAGGTTTGGGAAACTTTGCCCCTCCTGGTAGGATTGTATATTCCATACGTCACTAGCTCATGGACTCTTGCCAATTAGATGAAAGAAACATAATTTATATAAGAACTTACCTGATAAATTCATTTCATAGTGGCAAGAGTCCATGAGACCCACCCTATTTTTTGTGGTTATGATTTTTTTTTTTCTTCCAGTTCCTTTTTGTATGCTTTTTACTCCTCCTTTTGCAACTCACTTCTTGGCTACACGTTAACTAAGGTATGAGTGAGGTGGCAGGTGTATTTATAGGTATTTTGAGGTTTGGGAAACTTTGCCACCTCCTGGAAATTAATTTATCAGGTAAGTTCTTACATAAATTATGTTTTTTGATGTAGTTTCGAAATTACCCTCCTACTCCCTGATCCCTACTTGGTCCCTCCCAAACAGCTGGTCACCGCCTTCATAGACCTAGATTTGGAGTTTGGCGTTAGCCGTGAAAACCAGCGTTAGAGGCTCCTAATGCTGGTTTTAGGCTACCGCCGGTATTTGGAGTCACTCAAAATAGGGTCTAACGCGACTTTTCCATACCGCAGATCCCCTTACGTAAATTGCGTATCCTATCTTTTCAATGGGATCTTTCTAACTCCGGTATTTAGAGTCGTTTCTGAAGTGAGCGTTAGACATCTAACGACAAAACTCCAGCCGCAGGAAAAAAGTCAGTAGTTAAGAGCTTTCTGGGCTAACGCCGGTTTATAAAGCTCTTAACTACTGTGCTCTAAAGTACACTAACACCCATAAACTACCTATGTACCCCTAAACCGAGGTCCCCCCACATCGCCGACACTCTAATAATTTTTTTTAACCCCTAATCTGCCGACCTCCACCTACGTTATCCTTATGTACCCCTAATCTGCTGCCCCTAACACCGCCGACCCCTGTATTATATTTATTAACCCCTAACCTGCCCCCCACAACGTCGCCTCCACCTACCTACACTTATTAACCCCTAATCTGCCGACCGCAAAGCGCCGCCACCTACGTTATCCTTATGTACCCCTAATCTGCTGCCCCTAACACCGCCGACCCCTATATTATATTTATTAACCCCTAATCTGCCCCCCTCAACGTCGCCTCCACCTGCCTACACTTATTAACCCCTAATCTGCCGACCGGACCTGAGCACTACTATAATAAAGTTATTAACCCCTAATCCGCCTCACTAACCCTATAATAAATAGTATTAACCCCTAATCTGCCCTCCCTAACATCGCCGACACCTAACTTCAATTATTAACCCCTAATCTGCCGACCGGAGCTCACCGCTATTCTAATAAATGTATTAACCCCTAAAGCTAAGTCTAACCCTAACACTAACACCCCCCTAAGTTAAATATAATTTAAATCTAACGAAATAAATTAACTTATTAAATAAATTATTCCTATTTAAAGCTAAATACTTACCTGTAAAATAAACCCTAATATAGCTACAATATAAATTATAATTATATTATAGCTATTTTAGGATTAATATTTATTTTACAGGTAACTTTGTATTTATTTTAACCAGGTACAATAGCTATTAAATAGTTAAGAACTATTTAATAGTTAAAATAATTACAAATTTACCTGTAAAATAAATCCTAACCTAAGTTACAATTAAACCTAACACTATACTATCAATAAATTAATTAAATAAACTACCTAAAATTACCTACAATTAACCTAACACTACACTATCAATAAATTAATTAAATACAATTCCTACAAATAAATACAATTAAATAAACTTGCTAAAGTACAATCAGCCAATCAGATTGAGCTCGCATTCTATTGGCTGATCGGAACAGCCAATAGATTGCGAGCTCAATCTGATTGGCTGATTGAATCAGCCAATCGGATTGAACTTGAATCTGATTGGCTGATTCCATCAGCCAATCAGAATTTTCCTACCTTAATTCCGATTGGCTGATAGAATCCTATCAGCCAATCGGAATTCGAGGGACGCCATCTTGGATGACGTCCCTTAAAGGAACCGTCATTCGTCGTTAGTCCGTCGGGCCAGCAGGATGTTCCGCGTCGGAGGTCTGCAAGATGGATCCGGAAGAAAGAAGATTGAAGATGCCGTTGATAGAAGACTTCCGGATCATGGACCTCTTCAGCTCCCGCTTGGATGAAGACTTCATCCGGATCATGGACCTCTTCAGCTCCCGCTTAGATGAAGACTTCAGCCGGATCATGGACCTCTTCAGCCCCCCGCTTGGGCTTGGATCAGGACATCGGAGGAGCTCTTCTGGACAGATCGTTGAACCCGGTGAGGTGAAGACAAGGTAGGAAGATCTTCAGGGGCTTAGTGTTAGGTTTATTTAAGGGGGGTTTGGGTTAGATTAGGGGTATGTGGGTGGTGGGTTGTAATGTTGGGGGGCTTGGGTATTGTATGTTTTTTTTTACAGGCAAAAGAGCTGAACTTCTTGGGGCATGCCCCGCAAAGGGCCCTGTTCAGGGCTGGTAAGGTAAAAGAGGTTTGAACTTTAGTTATTTAGAATAGGGTAGGGCATTTTTTTATTTTGGGGGGATTTGTTATTTTATTAGGGGGCTTAGAGTAGGTGTAATTAGTTTAAAATTGTTGTAATATTTTTCTTATGTTTGTAAATATTTTTTTATTTTTTGTAACTTAGTTCTTTTTTATTTTTTGTACTTTAGCTAGTTTATTTAATTGTATTTATTTGTAGCAATTGTATTTAATTAATTTATTGATAGTGTAGTGTTAGGTTTAATTGTAGGTAATTGTAGGTAGTTTATTTAATTAATTTATTGATAGTATAGTGTTAGGTTTAATTGTAACTTAGGTTAGGATTTATTTTACAGGTAAATTTGTAATTATTTTAACTATTTTAGCTATTAAATAGTTCTTAACTATTTAATAGCTATTGTACCTGGTTAAAATAAATACAAAGTTACCTGTAAAATAAATATTAATCCTAAAATAGCTATAATATAATTATAATTTATATTGTAGCTATATTAGGATTTATTTTACAGGTAAGTATTTAGCTTTAAATAGGAATAATTTATTTAAGAAGAGTTAATTAATTTCGTGA
Source organism: Bombina bombina (assembly GCF_027579735.1). Lineage (NCBI taxonomy): Eukaryota > Metazoa > Chordata > Amphibia > Anura > Bombinatoridae > Bombina > Bombina bombina. Next base: position 219,171,042 of record NC_069507.1, read on the forward strand.
GATTTAAATTATATTTAACTTAGGGGGGTGTTAGTGTTAGGGTTAGACTTAGCTTTAGGGGTTAATACATTTATTAGAATAGCGGTGAGCTCCAGTCGGCAGATTAGGGGTTAATAATTGAAGTTAGGTGTCGGCGATGTTAGGGAGGGCAGATTAGGGGTTAATACTATTTATTATAGGGTTAGTGAGGCGGATTAGGGGTTAATAACTTTATTATGATAGCGGTGCGGTCCGCTCGGCAGATTAGGGGTTAATAAGTGTAGGCAGGTGGAGGCGACGTTGTGGGCGGCAGATTAGGGGTTAATAAATATAATATAGGGGTTGGCGATGTTAGGGACAGCAGATTAGGGGTACATAGGGATAATGTAAGTAGCGGCGGTTTACGGAGCGGCAGATTAGGGGTTAATAATAATATGCAGGGGTCAGCGATAGCGGGGGCGGCAGATTAGGGGTTAATAAGTGTAAGGTTAGGGGTGTTTAGACTTGGGGTACATGTTAGAGTGTTAAGTGCAGACGTAGGAAGGGTTACCGCATAGCAAACAATGGGGCTGCGTTAGGAAGTGAACGCGGCTTTTTTTGCAGGTGTTTGGTTTTTTTCAGCTCAAACAGCTCCATTGTTTCCTATGGGGGAATCGTGCACAAGCACGTTTTTGAGGCTGGCCGCGTCCGTAAGCAACTCTGGTATCGAGAGTTGAAGCTGCGTTAAAAATGCTCTACGCTCCTTTTTTGGAGCCTAACGCAGCCATTCTGTGGACTCTCAATACCAGAGTTATTTTTATGGTGCGGCCAGAAAAAAGCCGGCGTTAGTTTTTCGGGTCGTTACCGACAAAACTCCAAATCTAGCCGTTAGGTACTGACAGACAGTCTGCCAGTATGCAGTGTAGAGCTTTTTTAAATATATTTATTTCTGTAGTGTAGGGGTCTTTCCTCACCCTCCCACCTCTCTAATCTCCTCAACAGCTAGTGTGACCATACTGCCGCTTTAAAAAGGGACACATGAAAAATACATATGTCAGGGCTGTTTAAAGAAACGTTTGGAATAATGTTCCATTATAAGAACCCTGACATATGTCCCTTTTTAAAGCGGCCATATGGTAACCCTACCAACAGCTCTCTTACCCACCCACTGACCACTGTTTTGCTTCTTCTGAAGCAGCCTTTAATAGGAAGGTTCTTCAGGCAGCTGTCTCGGTTTTTGTCTGTTTGATTTATTTTAAGTGCATTAGAAAAATATTATTTTTTTTTTATTGGGGTTGTGGATTTAAATTCTCAGTGAAAAAATGTGTTTAAATCCCTCCCTTTATGTTATTACTCGTGGACTCCATAGCTTGGGTATTAGTTCCCAGGAGTAGTGGATCATGGGCTCTCACCACATGTATGAAAGGAAACATAATTTATGCTTACCTGATAATAAATTTCAATTCATGGTGGTGAGAGTCCACGAGACCCCATACTGGCATTCCACGTGTTCAGTAGCGGCAATTTCTGATGTCACATGCTGGGACTGCTTCTCTCATGCCTGTACGGACTAGGAATAGCCGGAGCATTACACCAGCATGGATCACAGTGAATAATTTATTTCTTGGACCATTACTAAAGATATAAATTAAGTTAGAATACAACTTTATGTTAATAATAGAGAAGGTGTTTTTCTTTGATAACAAGCAATCTTTTACAGTGATCCCAAACAAGAGATTGTATACTAATGCTCAGTAATAAGTTGTCTTTGCTGTGTAGCTAATATAATTTCAAACGCTTTTTCTACTACATACCCAGTTGTGGCACAGTTTTCTTTAAAGGGGGGTGATTATTATGTTTTGTTGGTTTAAATTATCACTATTTGATGCTGAGAATAGAAAGGCATTCTTTGATACTATCTTTAATCTGGAAGATACAGTGGTTAATGTGTTGGGTTTGAAACCAAAATTTACAGCTTTGGAAAAATTGCTAACCACAGATTTGAAATTAATGTGGGACATTGTCACTTTTGTGCATTATCTTCAATCCAACTGGGTCCCCAGAGGCTTCAGTATCGAAAAGGTTTCCAACATATCAATTGAAGATCAGGACCTCATAGAAGAATGGACTGAGGCTTTAGCCAGTTGTTCACAAACTCTAATGATAATTCTGGTCAAGGACAAGCAGCGTAGAGGGGACAGGCTTAGAGATAAAAATAACATCTGAGAAACTCTCTCTTAAAGGGACAGTCTAGGCCAAAATAAACTCATGATTCAGATAGAGCATGTAATTTTAAACAATTTTCCAATTTACTTTTATCACCAATTTTGCTTTGTTCTTTTGGTATTCTTAGTTGAAAGCTTAACCTAGGAGGTTCATATGCTAATTTCTTAGACCTTGAAGGCCACCTCTTTTCAGAATGCATTTTAACAGTTTTTCACCACTAGAGTGTGTTACTTCACGTATTTCATATAGATAACACTGTGCTCGTGAAGTTATCTGGGAGCAGGCACTGATTGGCTAAACTGCAAGTCTGTCAAAAGAACTGAAATAAAGGGGCAGTTTGCAGAGGCTTAGATACAAGATAATCACAGAGGTTAAAAGTATATTAATATAACTGTGTTGGTTATGCAAAATGGAAATGGGTAATAAAGGGATTATCTATCTTTTAAAACAATATCAATTCTGGTGTAGACTGTCCCTTTTAAGTATTTTATATCCAATGATATCTATGCTTCCTTAAAAAGACAGATGAAAGAGAACATCAACAAATTGGATACAGAACTAGCTGAATTCAAAGGGAATACAGTTGATAGAGATTGCAAGGACTACTAATCCAATAATGTCTATCATTGGCCACAATATAGTCAGAGAGGATATAGACGTCATACCAGGAATTACTCCAGAGAAAGGGACAACGATAAAAAAACACTGAAATCAATATTGAAAAAGAGGAAAGCAAATAGAAAGAAAAGAATGTACTTTTCCTCTACAGAGCTTGACTCATCAGACCTTGAACCTACTATCTCATGTAATGGCTCACATGGATCTACAGATATAGATAGTGGTTCGTCTTTTAAATCCTCACTAGACAATACAGATGAAGATCATGAGTTCAAGGGGGGAAGCAAGCTACCAATCGATTCAGTGTCCCTTTTGGCGGAAAATAAGAGCGCAAAGAAATAAAGGATGACAATTTAAGCATTGTGAATCTTTCGTATTATGATCTTACACCAGAAGAAATCTCATTATTATCTACAGGTTTGGAGTTTGCTCCAATCAACAAGTTCTCTGCATTTGAGACTCTCATAGATATCAATAAGTTTGTTTGCAAACTAACTTTGAAAAAAGTCTTTCTGGATACTAGTCCAAGTCCAACCCTCTCAGAAAGCCAAGAAGACACTGATAAACCACCTTCCATTATACAATTTAAGACTTAAGATTTAAGGACTACTGTGCATTGGAGGTTATGAGAGATCTATCCAATAGCGTTGACCGAAGTTGTGGTTCAATCAATCATGTATCAATTTCTCCAACATTGGTGTGTCCGGTCCACGGCGTCATCCTTACTTGTGGGAATATCTCTTCCCCAACAGGAAATGGCAAAGAGTCCCAGCAAAGCTGGCCATATAGTCCCTCCTAGGCTCCGCCCACCCCAGTCATTCTCTTTGCCGTTGCACAGGCAACATCTCCACGGAGATGGTTAAGAGTTTTTGGTGTTTAAATGTAGTTTTTTATTCTTCTATCAAGTGTTTGTTATTTTAAAATAGTGCTGGTATGTACTATTTACTCTGAAACAGAAAAGGATGAAGATTTCTGTTTGTGAGAGGAAGATGATTTTAGCAGACAGTTACTAAAATCGATTGCTGTTTCCACATAGGACTGTTGAGATGAAGTAACTTCAGTTGGGGGAAACAGTTAGCAGACTTTCTGCTTAAGGTATGACTAGCCATATTTCTAACAAGACTGTGTAATGCTGGAAGGCTGTCATTTCCCCTCATGGGGACCGGTAAGCCATTTTCTTAGTCTCAAACAGAATAAAGGGCTTAATATGGGCTATAAAACTGGTATACACTTTTATGGGCTAAATCGATTGCTTTATTTGGACATTTTATACATGTTTATGCTGATAATTCACATTTATAAACTTGGGGAATGTTTTTTAACGGCAGGCACTATGTTAGACACCTTTTCCAGTCAGGGAGGACCTTCCCAGTTGTAGGCTGAGCCTCATTTTCACGCCATTACTGCGCAGTTGTTTTTGAGAGCAAGACATGCAGATGCATGTGTGAGGATCTGAAAGTAGCTGGAAAAGTTTCTAGAAGGCGTCATTTGGTATCGTATTCCCCTCTGGGCTTGGTTGTGTCACAGCAAAGGCTGTAGCTGGGACTGTATAGGGGTTAAATTTGTAAACGGCTCCGGTTCCGTTATTTTAAGGGTTAAAGCTCTGAAAACTGGTGCGCAATACTCTTAATGCTTTAAGACACTGTGGTGAAATTTTGGTAATTTTTGAACAATTCCTTCATACTTTTTCACATATTCAGTAATAAAGTGTTTCTGTTTAAAATGTAAAGAGACAGTAACGGTTTTGTTTTAAAACGGTTTTTGTGCTTTATTGACAAGTTTAAGCCTGTTTAACATGTCTGTGCCTTCGGATAAGCTATGTTCTATATGTATGAAAGCCAATGTGTCTCCCCATTTAAATTTGTGTGATAATTGTGCTATAGCGTCCAAACAAAGTAAGGACAGTACTGCCACAGATAATGAAATTGCCCAAGATGATTCCTCAGATGAGGGGAGTAGACATGATACTACATCATCTCCTACTGTGTCTACACCAGTTTTGCCCACGCAGGAGGCCCCTAGTACATCTAGCGCGCCAATACTTATTACCATGCAACAATTGACGGCTGTAATGGATAGCAACTCCATAGCAAATAATGGATAGGAACTCCATAGCAAATATTTTATCCAAAATGCCTGCATATCAGAGAAAGCGCGATTGCTCTGTTTTAAACACTGAAGAGCAGGAGGGCGCTGATGATAATTGTTCTGTCATACCCTCACACCAATCTGAAGTGGCCATGAGGGAGGTTTTGTCAGATGGGGAAATTTCAGATTCAGGAAAAATTTAAATTAGAACATCTCCGCGCACTGCTTAAGGAGGTGTTATCTACTCTGGATGATTGTGACAACTTGGTCATTCCAGAGAAATTATGCAAGATGGACAAGTTTCTAGAGGTTCCGGTGCACCCCGACGCTTTTCCTATACCCAAGCGGGTGGCGGACATAGTGAATAAGGAGTGGGAGAAGCCCGGCATACCTTTTTAAGAAATTATTTCCTATGGTCGACCCCAGAAAGGACTTATGGCAGACAGTCCCTAAGGTTGAGGGGGCAGTTTCTACTCTAAACAAGCGCACTACTATTCCTATCGAGGATAGCTGTGCTTTCAAAGATCCTATGGATAAAAAATTGGAAGGTTTGCTTAAAAAGATTTTTGTACAGCAAGGTTATCTTCTACAACCCATTTCGTGCATTGTTCCTGTCACTACAGCAGCGTGGTTCTGGTTTGAGGAACTAGAAAAGTCGCTCAGTAGAGAGACTCCATATGAGGAGGTTATGGACAGAGTTCACGCACTTAAGTTGGCTAACTCTTTTATTTTAGATGCCGCTTTGCAATTAGCTAGATTAGCGGCGAAAAATTCAGGGTTTGCAATTGTGGCGCGCAGAGCGCTTTGGCTAAAGTCTTGGTCAGCGGATGTATCATCCAAGACAAAATTGCTTAACATCCCTTTCAAAGGTAAAACTCTATTTGGACCAGAATTGAAAGAGATTATCTCAGACATCACTGGGGGAAAGGGCCACGCCCTTCCACAAGATAGGCCTTTCAAAGCCAAGAATAAGTCTAATTTTCGTTCCTTTCACAATTTCAGGAACGGACCGGCCTCTAATTCTGCATCCTCTAAGCAAGAGGGTAATGCCTCACAGCCCAAACCAGCCTGGAAACCTAGGCAAGGCTGGAACAAGGGTAAGCAGGCCAAGAAGCCTGCTGCTGCTAACAAAACAGCATGAAGGAGTAGCCCCCGATCCGGGACCGGATCTAGTAGGGGGCAGACTCTCTCTCTTTGCTCAGGCTTGGGCAAGAGATGTTCAGGATCCCTGGGCACTAGAAATAGTTTCTCAGGGTTATCTTCTGGAATTCAGGGAACTACCCCCAAGGGGAAGGTTCCACATGTCTCACTTATCCTTAAACCAAATAAAGAGACAGGCGTTCTTACATTGTGTAGAAGACCTGTTAAAGATGGGAGTGATACACCCAGTTCCAATAAAGGAACAAGGAATGGGATTTTATTCAAATCTGTTCGTAGTTCCCAAAAAAGAGGGAACCTTCAGACCAATTTTGGATTTGAAGATCCTAAACAAATTTCTCAGGGTACCATCGTTCAAGATGGAAACCATTCGAACGATTCTACCCACTATCCAGGAAGGTCAATTTATGACTACCGTGGATCTAAAGGATGCGTACCTACATATTCCTATCCACAAAGAACATCATCAGTTCCTAAGGTTCGCCTTTCTGGACAAACATTACCAGTTTGTGGCCCTCCCATTCGGGTTAGCCACTGCTCCAAGGATTTTCACAAAGGTACTCGGGTCCCTTCTAGCGGTTCTAAGACCGAGGGGCATTGCAGTAGTACCATACTTGGACGACATTCTAATACAAGCGTCGTCCCTGTCAAAAGCAAAGGCTCATACAGACATCGTTCTGGCCTTTCTCAGATCACACGGATGGAAGGTGAACATAGAAAAAAGTTCTCTGTCTCCGTCAACAAGAGTTCCCTTCTTGGGAACAATAATAGATTCCTTAGAAATGAGGATTTTTCTGACAGAGGTCAGAAAGTCAAAACTTCTAAGCACTTGTCAAGTTCTTCATTCTGTTCCACGTCCTTCCATAGCGCAGTGCATGGAAGTAGTAGGGTTGATGGTTGCAGCAATGGACATAGTTCCTTTTGCACGAATTCATCTAAGACCATTACAACTGTGCATGCTCAAACAGTGTTGGGGACTATACAGACTTGTCTCCAATGATTCAAGTAGATCAGAAGACCAGAGATTCACTCCGTTGGTGGCTGACCCTGGACCATCTATCCCAGGGAATGAGCTTCCGCAGACCAGAGTGGGTCATTGTCACGACCGACGCCAGTCTAGTGGGCTGGGGCGCGGTCTGGGAATCCCTGAAAACTCAGGGACTATGGTCTCGGGAAGAGTCTCTTCTCCCGATAAACATTCTGGAACTAAGAGCGATCTTCAATGCTCTCAGGGCTTGGCCTCAGCTAGCAAAGGCCAGATTCATAAGATTCCAATCAGACAACATGACGACCGTTGCGTATATCATTCATCAGGGGGGAACAAGGAGTTCCCTGGCGATGAAAGAAGTGACCAAAATAATACAATGGGCGGAGGATCACTCCTGCCACCTATCTGCGATCCACATCCCAGGTGTGGAAAACTGGGAAGCGGATTATCTGAGTCGTCAGACATTCCATCCGGGGGAGTGGGAACTCCACCCGGAGATTTTTGCCCAACTAACTCAATTATCGGGCATTCCAGACATGGATCTGATAGCGTCTCATCAGAACTTCAAGGTTCCTTGCTACGGGTCCAGATCCAGGGATCCCAAGGCGACTCTAGTAGATGCACTAGTAGCACCTTGGACCTTCAACCTAGCTTATGTATTTCCACCGTTTCCTCTCATTCCCAGGCTGGTTGCCAGGATCAAACAGGAGAGGGCCTTGGTGATCTTGATAGCTCCTGCGTGGCCACGCAGAACTTGGTATGCAGACCTGGTGAATATGTCATCGGTTCCACCATGGAAGCTACCTTTGAGACAGGACCTTCTTGTTCAGGGTCCATTCGAACATCCAAATCTGGTCTCCCTCCAGCTGACGGCTTGGAGATTGAACGCTTGATTCTATCAAAGCGTGGGTTTTCAGATTCTGTGATAGATACTCTGGTTCAGGCCAGAAAACCGTTAACTAGAAAGATTTACCATAAAATATGGAAAAGATATATCTGTTGGTGTGAATCCAAAGGATTCCCATGGAATAAGATAAAAATTCCTAAGATTCTCTCCTTTCTACAAGAAGGTTTGGAGAAAGGATTATCTGCAAGTTCTCTAAAAGGACAGATCTCTGCTTTATCTGTCCTACTACGCAAAAGACTGGCAGCTGTGCCAGATGTTCAAGCATTTGTTCAGGCTCTGGTTAGGATCAAGCCTGTTTACAGACCTTTGACTCCTCCCTGGAGTCTAAATCTAGTTCTTTCAGTTCTTCAAGGGGTTCCGTTTGAACCTTTACATTCCATAGATATTAAGTTACTATCTTGGAAAGTTTTGTTTTTGGTTGCTATTTCTTCTGCTAGAAGAGTTTCAGAGTTATCTGCTTTGCAGTGTTCTCCGCCTTATCTGGTGTTCCATGCAGATAAGGTGGTTTTGCGTACTAAGCCTGGTTTTCTTCCAAAGGTTGTTTCTAACAAGAATATTAACCAGGAGATAGTTGTACCTTCTTTATGTCCGAATCCAGTTTCAAAGAAGGAACGTTTGTTACACAATTTGGACGTAGTCCGTGCTCTAAAATTCTATTTAGAGGCTACAAAGGATTTCAGACAAACATCTTCTTTGTTTGTTGTTTATTCTGGTAAAAGGAGAGGTCAAAAAGCGACTTCTACCTCTCTTTCCTTTTGGCTTAAAAGCATCATCCGATTGGCTTACGAGACTGCCGGACGGCAGCCTCCTGAAAGAATCACAGCTCACTCCACTAGGGCTGTGGCTTCCACATGGGCCTTCAAGAACGAGGCTTCTGTTGAACAGATATGTAAGGCAGCGACTTGGTCTTCACTGCACACTTTTGCCAAATTTTACAAATTTGATACTTTTGCTTCTTCGGAGGCTAATTTTGGGAGAAAGGTTTTGCAAGCCGTGGTGCCTTCCGTTTAGGTAACCTGATTTGCTCCCTCCCTTCATCCGTGTCCTAAAGCTTTGGTATTGGTTCCCACAAGTAAGGATGACGCCGTGGACCGGACACACCAATGTTGGAGAAAACAGAATTTATGCTTACCTGATAAATTACTTTCTCCAACTGTGTGTCCGGTCCACGGCCCGCCCTGGTTTTTTAATCAGGTCTGATGAATTATTTTCTCTAACTACAGTCACCACGGTACCATATGGTTTCTCCTATATTTTTCCTCCTGTCCGTTGGTCGAATGACTGGGGTGGGCGGAGCCTAGGAGGGACTATATGGCCAGCTTTGCTGGGACTCTTTGCCATTTCCTGTTGGGGAAGAGATATTCCCACAAGTAAGGATGACGCCGTGGACCGGACACACCGTTGGAGAAAGTAATTTATCAGGTAAGCATAAATTCTGTTTTTCTAGATCTAACCATGCAAGATTTCTGGGAGTAAGGGACAATATTGTTAAAGGGACAGTCTACACCAGAATTTTTATTGTTTTAAAAGATAGATAATCCCTTTATTACCCATTCCCCAGTTTTGCATAACCAACACAGTTATATTAATATACTTTTAACCTCTGTGATTATCTTGTATCTAAGCCTCTGCAAACTGCCCTTTATTTCAGTTCTTTTGACAGACTTGCAGTTTAGCCAATCAGTGCCTGCTCCCAGAAAACTTCACGTGCACAAGCACAGTGTTATCTATATGAAACACATGAACTAACACCCTCTAGTGGTGAAAAATTGTTAAAATGCATTCTGAAAAGAGGTGACGTTCAAGGTCTAAGAAATTAGCATATGAACCTCCGAGGTTAAGCTTTCAACTAAGAATATCAAGAGAACAAAGCAAAATTGGTGATAAAAGTAAATTGGAAAATTGTTTAAAATTACATGCCCTATCTGAATCATGAAAGTTTATTTTGGCCTAGACTGTCCCTTTAAGTACTCATTAGCTCATCTTAGGCAATACTATTTTACATGCTAATTCTGCACATACTCCTCATTTGATAAAATCAATACCCAAAAGTCAATTTATTAGACTTAGGAGAAATACTAATTCAGATGAAGTGTACAATATACAGTCAGGTGAAAAAGTAGACTGCTAAAGAAAGGGTATTCTAAAGATCTTTTAGACGTTTCACAAGAGGAGGCCAAACATGATGAAGCTAGAAAATACACTAGAAGGTATTTTTCTGAGGATGGAGTAATCTTTAGCACTCTGTATTCTCCTCAATTTAATAAAATTATTTAAATTTAAAAAAAAAATTGCGTTTGATAGAAAATGATACAATATTCGATCATATGTTACTTGTAAATCAAGATGGGTCATTTATTTAATCAGTTGCAATTTATGTCACCATCAATATATCGGTCAAACTTCCCATGAACTCCGCACCAGGGTGTGTGAGCACATGAGAGATGTAGAAAACTATAACAAAGATTCAGCCATTTCAAAACATTTGGACTTTGGAGTGCAAGTCATAGAAATAGTGAATAGGAACAATAGGGGAGGGGATAGATACACATTTCTGACCAAGAGAGCTTTTCTGGATTTTAAAGTTAGAAACTAGGTATCCACTAGGAATGAATTATAAATGGGGGATATATCTTATTTTGTAGGTTAAAAAGGATGGCTTGCGTTCTATAAAGAAACAAAAAGAAGAGGCGCTCTGGTGCAGATAATCCTTGGATACAAAATATAATATACTACGGTAAGAAAGTGATACTCACAAAGATACTTGCACATGCAGTGCAATAACAGGTAAGCCGAAGCCTCAGAGCCGCTCGGCTGACTCGCTATAGATAAAGCAGCTGTTCACTGAATATACAAGTAGCCAACGGTCCAGAGGATTGGAGGTATTATCCTGAAATAGAAAATAGATACCGCTCTTGGTGCAGATAAACCCAGACACAGAGCACACACACAGCAGGTATCAGAGGATTTGTACTCACAAGCGAAGTTGCACAAGCAGTGCAATATCAGACGTGCCGAATCTTAAAGAGCCGTTCGGCTGACTCCCCAGGATCTGTACTGCTGCTCTTGGATAAACTAGAATAAAGCAAGGTAGAAATGATAAAATTTTTATTTAAAACATTAAAATAAATTAAATTATTTTATTGTTATTTTAATGTTTTAAATAAAACTTTTATCATTTCTACCTTGCTTTATTCTGGTTTATCCAAGAGCAGCAGTACAGATCCTGGGGAGTCAGCCGAACGGCTCTTTAAGATTCGGCACGTCTGATATTGCACTGCTTGTGCAACTTCGCTTGTGAGTACAAATCCTCTGATACCTGCTGTGTGTGTGCTCTGTGTCTGGGTTTATCTGCACCAAGGGCGGTATCTATTTTCTATTTCAGGATAATACCTCCAATCCTCTGGACCGTTGGCTACTTGTATATTCAGTGAACAGCTGCTTTATCTCTAGCGAGTCAGCCGAGCGGCTCTGAGGCTTCGGCTTACCTGTTATTGCACTGCATGTGCAAGTATCTTTGTGAGTATCACTTTCTTACCGTAGTATATTATATTTTGTATCCAAGGATTATCTGCACCAAAGCGCCTCTTCTTTTTGTTTCTTTATAGAACGCAAGCCATCCTTTTTTTCCACACCTTTGGAGAGAGCAACTATCGATTGGGACACCATTTTGGATTGGACTTTATCTTTATTGGGACACTTATTATTTTTTTGTTCAACAGATATACATTTCTCCACCATTTGATTGTGGTGACTATGTCTAAAGTAATATTTTTGTGATCACATGATTTATATTTGGGGCACCATTTATCTATATCGATACTAATAATACCCATATTTTTCTAAACAGACATTTTTTAATAATTTATTGGTTGAAAGCATAATATAGGCGCACCTTATTTATCTGGATATACTATTTAAGTATCAGTAGAGTTCCATTCGCTTTTTTGTAGGTTAATCACTACCAAAGTTCACATCCATCTTATCCACTTATTCTTCTGACAGAATGTTTATTATATTGAACATTAAATAGTCAAATGTCGAATAACATTGAAAGTATTGTATAAGAAACATACATTGATATTATACCTATGATACAAGGTTATTAATGTGAGGTTAATGAAATTTAAAGTTTAATATCAAAATTAGATCATTCATAGCTTACATATCCAACAGGATATGGATTGTGTTTCTATCAACAATAATTTTTGTTAACAAGAAGTTTTACAATGTTCTTTCATATACCAGTCCACCTTAAAACAGAAAGTGCGGTTTCTGTTTGACACATGTCAAAGGTTGTGATTGGTGGAGACCACTTTAAATATCCAGTGGATAATTGTTGATATCACCTATGATGAAGTGCTAGTACATCTTGAAACATGTCAGGGGTTCACTCCATGCATTCCTGCATGATCAAGTTTGCTTTTTCATCTGAAGAAATAAAGCTTATATTTTTTATTGTACACTCCCGAATGCTCAATATTATTTGTTTTTCATTTGGAGTTTGCAGGTTGGTCCCCACATATTACCTGACCACATGGAACTTGTAGTTTTTACAACATACTGTCATCTAGATTGTAAATTCCCACGCTAACACGGCCCTCAATTCCCCGTCTTTGTTTGTTAAACTTTGGTGTCTTTTATATTGCATTGTATTGTTCTGTACTTTTATCTTTGTACCCATGGACAGCGATGTGGAATCTGTTGGCACTTTTTAAATAAAGAATAATAATAAATAATAATTCCACGTGTTCAGTAGTGACAATTTATGATGACATCCACAAGAACCCACCCTCGTGTTTTTAAGGGTTCATTTTTTCTTAAAGAGACCCAAATTCTTTCTTTCCTTTTTCATATAGAGCATGTAATTCTAAGCAACTTTCTAATTTACTCCTATTATCAATTTTTCTATGTTCTCTTGCTATCTTTATTTAAAAAGCAGGAATGTGATGCATAGGAGCTGGCCCATTTTTGGTTGAGAACCTGGGTTATGCTTGCTTATTGGTGGATAAATGTAAACCTCCAATAAGCAAGCGCTATCCATGGTGCTGAACCTAAATTGGGCTGGCTGCTAAGATTTACATTCCTGCTTTTAAAATAAAGATAGCAAGAAAATGAAGAAAAATTGATAATAGGAGTAAATTAGAAAGTTGGTTAAAATGTCATGCTCTATCTGAATCATGAAAGAAAAAATTTGGGTTTAGTGTCCCTTTTCGCATATTTTTCCCCCTGCTCCTTTTATGGCTCTTATTGATTTTAATTACCTTACTTTGCTATATGTTAGACTGAGGTATGTGAAAGGTGGGAGGGGTTTGGAAATCTTTGACTCCTCCTTTTGTCCCCTCTGCCAAATTCAAAAACATGTTCCCTTTTTCTTCCTGAAAAATTGGAGGTATGGTAGACTATTCCAAAGGTGGACGGGGCTATCTCCACATTGGCTAGATGGACAGTACCTCTTTTATGGCTCTAATGGGCAAAAAAATGGAAGTTTCCTCAGGAGATCCTTTCAGCTGTCGTCGTAGCTTGTGTATCTGCCACTACTAAAGTCTGGTGTTACAACATTACTGACCTTATTTCCCAAGAAAGATCCCTTGATGAAATTCAGGATCTCTTGAGGTTGGTCAAAACTGAGAACAGTTTAATTTGTGATGCTGCTGTTGAGATAACTCGCATTTATGCAAAAACTGCTCCTTTGACTTGACTAGAAAAGCCTTATGGCTCAAGTCGTGGTCTGCTGATATAGTATCTAAAAACAGGTTTCTTTCCCTTCCATTTCAGGGAAATATTTTGTACGGAAATGGACTGGATGCTATTATTGGTCTCTGGAGGAATAGAAGCTTTCCTACCTCAAATTATTTTTTTAAAAATTGACAGGGTTAAACCGGCTGGACAATTTCACTCATTTCATTCCAAGATGCAAATATCCTCATCAGTGTTACAAAGGTCTGACACCTCCAAGTCCAAGTGGAAACCTTCCTCTTGTTCTAAGTCCAAATAAGCCAAAAAGCCTTTCTTCCTCCAAATCAGCATGAAGTTGTGGCCCCTAATCCAGACTCTGTTTTGGTTGGGGTCAAACTGAACCTTTTTTTAGGATGCTTGAAAAAAATCAGTTCAAGCTTTTTGGGTACTTAACATAATTTCCCAGGGGTACAATGTAGGCTTTCAGTCTCGCCCTCATTGAGGAAGATTTTGTCTTGTATTATATACCAAAAGATCATTTAAATGCCAGAACTTTCTTGGCATGTGTAACGGACCTAGGTAGCCATTACTCCAGTCCCCTTAGAGGAACAGAATAAGGGGTTCTATTCAAACCTTTTCATTTATTTCCAAAGAAAGAAGGGACTTACAGGCCTATTTTGGATCTGAAAACTCTAAACTGAAAATTCTAAAGTTCCAACTTTCAAAATGGAGGCTTTTCACACAAAATGAACTGACGTACAGAGGTCTACAGTTCCTTTGTTAGCATGGTTTGAAAATCAGCCTCCCAAAGAGCTCTCTAGTATCACAAAACAGAATTGCCTTTCTGTGTTTCATTATAGACTCTGTAACAATTAGACTATCGCTTACATATGCTTGCAGACTCAAATTGCAGAAGGTCTGTTCCCTTCTCCAACAAATGCTTCTTCCTCCAGTTCGATGCATAGAAGTATTTGGTCTCATGGTAGTGGCCTCAGATGCTGTACCTTTTGCTAGATTCCATTTGCATCCTTTGCAGCTTCAAATATTGCAACAATGGAATGGAGATTATAACAATATGGAAGATCTCTTTAGCCTTCAAGACAATACTTTTTCTAACTTAGTAGCACACTCACCAGTCATTGATTCTGCATCCAAATTGAGTAGGAAATTCTACAGAATCCAGCCTGCTTGGTTGGGGAGCAGTCTGAGATTCCTGGAAAGCGCATTGGGTTTGGTCCTCTTGGGAGATGAGGTTACATCTTGGAACTCTGTGCAATCTTTAGGTATCTCCAGAGTTGTCCCTTGTTATGACAGAAGTCTTTTCTGAGGTTCCAGACAGACAATGTCACAGTAGTGGCTAACAGTAACCAAGGTGGTACTCAAAGTGCCTTAGAGATAAAAGAGGTAGCCCACATTCTGAACTGAGCACAACGCCATCATTGCATGATCTCAGAAATACACTTTTTGGGTGTGAAGCCTTGGGAAGGGGACTCCTTCATTCTTCACCCCTGTGAATGGTCCTTGAATCAGGAGGTATTCTATCAGATTGTGAATCATTGGGGAGGCTAAGCATAGATCTTACAGCCTCTCAATTGAATCACAAGCTACCCCAGTATGGTGCAAGATCTTGAGATCCACAAGTGATGTTAATAGATGCACTAGTGATTCATTCAATCTTATTTACATCTTTCCTCCTTTTGTGTTACTATCCAAGAAAATAGTCAGGATAAAACAGAAAAGGGCCTTTGTGATTCTGATTGCTCTGGAATGGCCTCACAGGACTTGGTGCGCAGATCTGGTGCAGATGTCCTCCAGTCAGCCTTGGCGTCTTCCTCTCAGGAAGAACCTTTCTCAAGGTACCTTCTTCCATCAAGACCTCACATTTCTTAATTTGATGTCATGAACGCCTGTCTCACAGAAGTTTTTAAGATAATGTGATAGACACTTTGATTTAGGCCAGAAAGCCTGTTACAAAACACATATATTAAAGGGACAGTCTAGTCCAAAATAAACTTTCATGATTCAGATAGGGCATATAATTTCAAACAACTTTCCAATGTACTTTTATCACCAATTTTGCTTTGTTCTCTTGATATATTCTTAGCTGAAAGCTAAACCTATGAGGTTCATTTGCTAGTTTCTTAGACCTTGAAGGCCGCCTCTTATATGGAATGCATTTTGACAGTTTTTCACCACTAGAGGGCGTTAATTCATGTGTGTCATATAGATAACACTGTGCTCACGCACATGGATTTACCTAGGAGTCAGCACTGACTGGCTAAAATGCAAGTTTGTCAAAAGAACTGAAATAAGGGGGCAGTTTGCAGAGGCTTAGATACAAGATAATCAGAGGTAAAAAGTGTATTCATATAACTGTGTTGGTTATGCAAAACTAGGGAATGGGTTATAAAGGGATTATCTATCTTTTAAAACAAAAATTCTGGTGTAGACTGTCCCTTTAAAGTCTGGAAAGTTTGCCTTTTCCGGTGTGAGTCATAGGGGTCAATTTATCAAATGCTGGGCGGACATGATTCAATATAGCGAATCATGTCCACCCGGCATCGCTAAATGCCGACAACATACGCTGTCGGCATTTAACATTTCACAAGCATTTGTGCAATGCCGCTAGCAGGGGGTGTCAATCATCCCGATCAACTGCTACTTCTTAACTTTAGTTTCTGGCAAGCCGGAAACTTTGGGCAGAGACAGCAGTATCTGTCCTAATTGTCAATGTTGAGGTAACACTGTGATCTAATGCACTTTTCATCATAATCTTGCAAGATTTCACAGTAATCTTCCTTAAACTGATATAGGGAAACAAAAAGCGACTGTGCTGAAACATGACAAATGCATGCTCCCTTGTACGTCCCAGGACTAGCGACCCGATTGGCTCCTTTAAATCACTTTTCAATAGGATGTGGCCACTGTGGAAATTTTGAGATATGCTGTATCACTTTCATGTGATTTAGCATTTGGGTAACGTCCCTTTAATACGATTGTTCAGCATAACAACTTTTTTTTATTATTATTTTGAAATACCCTCTTAAGCTCCAACAAAACAGAATAAAAATTACATTTTGAGGCCCATTTATCAAGCTCCGAACGGAGCTTGAGGGCCAGTGTTTCTAAAGACCGCTGCTCCATAACCCTGTCCGCCTGTTCTGATGAGGCGCACAGGAATCGCTACAATTCAACCCAATTGAGTACAATCGGGTTGATTGACACCTCCCTGCTGGCGGCCCATTGGCCGCGAGTCTGCAGGGGGCGGCGTTGCACCAGCAGCTATTGTGAGCTGCTGGTTCAATGCTGAATACGGAGAGCGTATTGCTCTCCGCATTCAGCAATGTCTGGCGGACCTGAACAGGTCTGTGCTTCTTGTATGCTCAGCCCATTTGATTGGGCATGTTCTTTAGAATAATTGGTTGTGGATTTAATGAACAAAAGCAGCTATTTCAAATAGAAAAAAACTTAAAGGAACAAATACCAATACTTTTAAAACTCTGCACTCTTTGGAATCAAATTAAGGGACAACCAATTTTACAGTATAGTGTTCTTATAAACATTGCAAAAAATATACTTGTGTTGCAGGGTAAGTAGAATATCTGTCACTTTTTACAAGAACAACAAATATTTTATAACATGCTAAATCCCATTAAATATAACCTATAAAATTACAGCAAAGAAATAAACCACTAAGAAAACACAATATTTCCATATTGGCAAGTATGATTATTATCTTTATTTGTAATGCGTCGACAGATTCTGCAAAATTTATATGTGGTACAATAAATAAAGACAAATTTATTTTTCCCCTCTTTCATTTTTGGATTTCTAATTTTTTTGGATGCCAACATTAACGCTACTCATTTGCACTCATGGGACAGAGTTTTGTAGGGTTAATTGGTTGCGTAACCCATGGCCGTTAAATTTCCATAGCTACTGTTAGATATTTTTTAAAGGCAGCATTTTGTTTTAACATTCACTGCCTGTGCTTTGGAATTACTATGGCATCACTTCCTTTGACAGAAAAGAAGCTGTAAATTTTTTATATTTAGTGGTATTTTTTAGTCATGCCCAATTACTGCGCAAAGCTGTATTCTTTTAAAATATTTTAGTGTCTTTGCTTTTAAAGGAACTGTTCAGTTGTACCTGCACTGAGGACTTTTTCAGTCAGAAAACATCTGGGTATTATGACTAAACTATTACATAAATTTAGTCTGTTTTAACAAGCCACACACTTTGTAAAATTTAAGCCACATTTTATTGCAAAAAAATATAAATATGCAAAGCAAATAAACGTCCTGGTTCACATTTACAGCTTTTCAATTGAAGGCTATATTTTTCCCTGTTGCTTTTCTCTATAAGCAATTAAAAGGACATTTCAAATCTTTCTTTTTTTTATGCCTAGTGTATATATCTATCTATCAACAATTTGGCATTAATGTTTTAAAACTATATTTCTTTCATGTAATTGGCAAGAGTCTATGAGCTAGTGACGTAAGGGATATACAATCCTACTAGGAGGGGCAAAGTTTCCCATACCTCAAAATGCCTATAAATACACCCCTCACCACACCCACAATTCAGTTTTACAAACTTTGCCTCCTATGGAGGTGGTGAAGTAAGTTTGTGCTTGATTTTTAGGATTTCTTCTGGGATAAGCGCTTCTAAGCATTCTGAAGCCCAATTCCTCTGAGTACAGTGTTTGTCAGAGGGATGTGAAGAGAGTATCGCCTGTTTGATTTTATAGTTTTCCTTGCGGCAAATCTTTTTAAGGGTTCTCTGTTATCGGTCGTAGGGATTCATCTCCTACACCCCTTTTCAGGTTGACGATATACTCTTATATACCATTACCTTTGCTGATAGCTTTCAGTACTGGTTTGGCTATCTGCTATATGTGGATGGGTGTCTTTCGGTAAGTATGTATCATTATTTTAAGACACTCTCAGCTATGGTTTGGCGCTTTATGTATTAATATAAAGTTTTAAATATATGTATTTTACTTATATTTGCCATGAGTCAGGTCTATGTCTATTTCCCTTTGCAGTCCAGCAGTTTTGTTATGGGAATCATGTTTAGGAAGCTTGTCTTACCTGGGGTATAGTCTTTTCTTTCATGTAATTGGCAAGAGTCCATGAGCTAGTGACGTATGGGATATACAATCCTACCAGGAGGGGCAGTTTCCCAAACCTCAAAATGCCTATAAATACACCCTCATCACACCCACAATTCAGTTTTACAAACTTTGCCTCCTATGGAGGTGGTGAAGTAAGTTTGTGCTTGATTTTCTGCATTGATATGCGTTTCTCAGCATTTTGAAGTCTGATTCCTCTCAGAGTACAGTGAATGTAAGAGGGATGTGAAGGGAGTATCACCTATTGAATGCAATGGTTTTCCTTGTGGGAAATCTATTTCATAGGTTCTCTTTTATCGGTCGTACCTCCCTTTTTCATTTTGCGTTGTGCGTCATACTTGGCGCCAAATAATGTCATTATTTAAAACCCCATTCCTATGTGCCTCTTGCCTTTTTCTATGTCAGAGGGCTATGCTGTTTGCATTTTTTCCCCATTCCTGAAACTGCCATATAAGGACATTGATAATTTTGCTTTATATGTTGTTTTTTTTCTCAATCTGATCCTGTCTCAGAAACCACTGTTGGAACCCTGCTGCCTGATAACAGTTCTACCAAAGCTGTATCTGTTGTAAATTTGTGGAGATTATATCTCCAGCTGTGGTATGTAATAGTTGTCATGATAAGCTTTTACATGCAGATAATATATCCATCAGTAATAGTACAATGCCTGTTGTTCCTTCAACATCTAATGTACATGATATCCCTGTGAATATAAAATATTTTATTGCTGATGCGATTCAGAAGACTTTGTCTGCTATCCCGCCTTCTAATAAACATAAAAGGTCTTTTAAAACTTCTCATAAAGTTGATGAAATTTAAAATGACCAACAACATACTGAATTATCCTCCTCTGATGAGGATCTATCTGATTCAGAAGATCCTATCTCAGATATTGACACTGACAAATCTACTTATTTATTTAAAATGGAGGATATTCGTTCCTTGTTAAAAGAGGTGTTGATTACGTTGGATATTGAGGAAACTAGTCCTCTTGATATTAAAACTAGTAAACGTTTAAACTCTGTTTATAAACCTCCTGTGGTTACTCCAGAGGTTTTTCCAGTTCCTGATGCTATTTCTGATATGATTTCTAAGTAATGGTAGGCCTGGTACTTCTTTTATCCCTTCTTCAAGGTTTAAAAAATTGTATCCTTTGCCAGCAGTTAGTTTGGAGTTTTGGGAAAAGATCCCCAGAGTTGAAGGGACTATTTCTATCGTACTACTATTCCTATGGAAGATAGTACTTCCTTTAAGGAACCTTTAGATAGCAAACTTGAATCGTATCTAAGGAAAGCTTATTTATATTATGGCTATCTTCACAGGCCTGCCATTTCTATGGCTGATGTTGCAGCTGCATCAACTTTTTGGTTGGAAAGTTAAGCGCAACAGGAAACAGGTCCTGATTTGTCTAGCATTGTTCACTTGCTTCAACATGCTAATCATTTTATCTGTGATGCCATTTTTTATATCATCAAAACTGATGTTAAATCTATGTCTTTAGCTATTTTAGCTAGAAGAGCTTTGTGGCTCAAATATTGGAATGCTGACATGGTATCTAAATCTAGATTATTATCTCTTTCTTTCCAAGGTAATAATTTATTTGTTTTTCAGTTGGATTCGATTATTTCAACTGTCACTGGGGGGAAGGGAGTTTTTTTGCCTCAGGATAAAAGACCTAAGGGTAAATCTAAAGCTTCTAACCGTTTTTGTTCCTTTCCACAAAATAAAGAACAGAAACCCAATCCTTCCCCCAAAGAATCTGGTTCCAATTGGAAACCTTCTTCAAGTTGGAATAAATCCAAGCCGTTTAAGAAACCAAAGCCAGCCCCCAAGTCTGCATGAAGGTGCGGCCCTCATTCCAGCTCAGCTGTCAGGGGGCAGATTAAGATTCTTCCAAAGTATTTGGGCAGATTCTGTCCAAAATCAATGGATTCAGAGTATTGTCTCTCAAGGGTACCGAATAGGATTCAGAGTAAGACCTCCTGTGAGAAGATATTTTCTCTCACGCATCCCAGCAAATACAGTAAAGGCTCAGACTTTTCTGAAATGTGTTTCAGACCTGGAGCTTTCAGGGGTAATCATACCAGTTCCGTTTCAGGAACAGGGTTTGGGGTTTTATTCAAATCTATTCATTGTCCCAAAGAAAGAAAATTCATTCAGGCCAGTTCTGGATCTGAAAATTTTGAATCGTTTTGTAAGATTGCCAACTTTCAAAATGGTGCAGAATCTCACATGAATCAACTAGTGTTGTTTCTTCAAAGATTAAAATGGGGAGAGAGTAAGCGCTAAAAAGCTTAAAAGGCTAGTAAAAGGTACATTTTAATACATATAAAAATTTACAAATGGCAATCAGACGCATGGATCCATGTCTGACTTAACAAAAAAAAAATATATATAATAAACAAATCTAAAAATATCTAAAAATATCCAATGGAGTATAGCATGTGACGCTGACTTAGTGAGCCAGTGATGAGGAGTTAGAAGGACATGTACATTCAATAATATAAACAACCTAAGTGAGTGATTTAGTGCACACAATAGCTTTCAACAAAGAAAAATAGCATTCACAAAAAAGAAAAATAGCATTCACAAAAAATAGTGTTCACAAAAATTGGCGTACATAAAAAATGTTCAAATGTTCAACCGGTTATATGTAAGTGAATCCAGTAGTGTTTCCTCCAAAGTGACGTGTAGTCAATAATAGTAGAATGTAAACGTTGAGTGGGTCAAATTATTGTGGTTCAGCTGCTAAATTAAAAAATTGTAAATCCGTGAGGTGTATAAAAATAAAAATAAAAATAACTTGTGAAAAAATCCACGTGGAAAACTTGAATTCAAATGATAAACAAAGGTCAAAAATCAAAAGACAAAAAATCAAAAGACAAAAATATCGAAAGACAAAAATAGAAAATCAGTGATAATATTAAAAAGCACTAAAGATCTAGTGAAAACAAATCCTTAATTCAGATGTTAAAAATCCTTGGTAAGATCCATAACAAACAAATACATCGATAAAATACCTAAAAGGGAACAAAAGAGAAACAAATAGTGCAACACTGTATATGATATATAATATAGGTAATTAAAACCAAGCTCACCAGTATGCCAACGCGTTTCGGCCTAGACTAGGCCTTTCTCAAGACTATACCATATAATTTAATTTATTTTTTTCAGTGGAAAATGGCTGTTATTATTTTTATCCCTCCCTCTCTAGTGACTCTTTTGTGGAGTTCCACATCTTGGGTATTACTATCCCATACGTCACTAGCTCATGGACTCTTGCCAATTACATGAAAGAAAACATAATTTATGTAAGAACTTACCTGATAAATTAATTTCTTTCATTTTATGGTGGTTATGATTTTTTGTATAAAGCACAATTATTTCCAAATTCCTTTTTTTGATGCTTTTTACTCCTTTCTTGGCTATTCGTTAAACTGAATTGTGGGTGTGGTGAGGGGTGTATTTATAGGCATTTTGAGGTTTAGGAAACTGTGCCCCTCCTGGTAGGATTGTATATCCCATATGTCACTAGCTCATGGACTCTTGCCAATATGAAAGAAATGAATTTATCAGGTAAGTTCTTACATAAATTATGTTTTTTTCAATTTGACTTGTTTTTTTCTTGGAAAACTTGTGGGCAAATTAGGCTTGCAAGGGTGCAAAATGCTGTTATTTATTGCGTCATTCTTGTCGCGAGAAATTTTTTGGCCGCGAATGTGCGTCTGTCATGACGCAAGTTCGTCATTTCCTTCTTCTTAGTTGGCGCTAGGTTGTTTGGCGCGATATTGTGTCTGTTATGACGCGAGTTGCATCATTTCTGGATGTTTGTTGGCGCCAAAAAATTTACCTCACTTCCTATATGCTCCTTGCCTTCTTTATGCTCAGAGGACTATGCAATTTGGGGGGGGGGGGGTTTGCCAGTTTTAGCATTTGCATTTTTTCCCATCCCTGAAACTGCTATATGTGGAAATAAGATATTTCTGTTTAATGTTATTTTTCTGCTTTTACATTTTACAAGATGGGGCCCATTTATCAAGCTCCGGATGGAGCTTGAGGGCCTGTGTTTCTGGCGAGCCTGCAGGCTTGCCAGAAACACCAGTTATGAAGCAGTGGTCTAAAGACTGTTGCTCCATAACCCTGTCTGCCTGCTCTGAGCAGGCGAACACACATCCCCGAAAATCAACCCAATCGAGTATGATCAGGTTGATTGACAACTCCCTGCTGGCGGCTGATTGGCTGCAAATCTGCAGGGGGTGGCGTTGCACCAGCAGCTCTTGTGTGCTGCTGGTGCAACGCCACCCCCTGCAGAGAGCGTATTGCTCTCCGCATTCAGCGAGGTCTGGCGGACCTGATCCGCACTGTTGTGTCAGGTCCGCCAGACCTTTGATAAATATCCCCCAATGTCTCAATCTGATCCTGTCTCAGAAGCTGCTGTAGGAAACATGCTGCCTGAACACAGTTCTACCAAAGCTAAATGTATCTGTTGTAAGCTAGTGGAGATCACATCTCCAGCTGTAGTATGTAACAGTTGTCATGATTTCTATTAGTGCTAGTACAGTATTTGTTGTTCCTTCAACATCTACAGTACATGATATCCCTGTTGATATGAAAAATGATATTGCTGATGTGATACAGAAGGCTATGGCTGCTATACCGCCTTCAAATAAATGTAAAAGGTCTTTTAAAACTTCTCAAAATACTGATTAAATTTGTAATGACCGGCAACATACTGCTATATCCTCCTCTGATGAGGATCTCTCTGATTCAGAAGATCCTACTTCTGACATTGACACTGATAAATCATCTTATCTTTTTAAGATTGAGTATATTCGTTCTTTGTTAAAAGAAGTGTTAATAACTTTGGATATTGAGGAGTCTGGTCCTCTTGATAATAAATCCAGTAAACTTTTAAATTCTGTTTATAGACCTCCTGTGACTACTCCTGAGGTTTTTCCTGTTCCTGATGCTGTTTTTGATGTGATTGCTAAGGAATGGTCTAAGCCTTTGCCAGTGGCTAAATTAGAGTTTTGGGCAAAAGTCCCTAAGGTTGATGGGGCTATTCCTACTCTTGCTAAGTGTACTACTATTCCTATGGAAGATAGTACCTCTTTTAAGGATCCTTTAGATAGGAAGATTGAATCTTATCTAAGGAAAGCTCATTTGCATTCTGGCTATATGCTCAGACCAGCCATTTCTATGGCTGATGTTGCGGCTGCATCAACTTTTTGGTTGGATAGCTTAGCACAACGGGAAAAATACTCTGATTTGCATAGCATTGTTCGTTTGCTTCAACATGCTAATCATTTTATCTGTGATGCTATTTTTGATATAATCAAGATTAATGTTAAATCTATGTCTTTGGCTATTTTAGCTAGAAGAGATTTATGGCTTAAATCATGGAATGCTGACATGGTATCTAAATCTAGGTTACTATCTCTTTCATTCCATGGTAGTAATTTGTTTGGTTCCCAGTTGGATTAAATTATTTCCACTATTACTGGGGGAAGGTAGTTTTTTTACCTCAAGATAAAAAGTCTAAAGGCAAATCTAAAGCTTCTAATCAGTTTTGTTCCTTTCGCCAGAATAGAGAACAGAAAACTACTCCTTCCCCTAAAGACTCTGGCTCCAATTGGAAGCCATCCTCGAGTTGGAATAAATCCAAGCCTTACAAGAAACCAAAGCAAGCCCCCAAGACTGCATGAAGGTGCGGCCCTTGACCCAGTTCTGCTGGTGGGGGGCAGATTGACATTATTTCAAGACGTTTGGGCAGGTTCCATTCAGAATCGTTGGATTCTGAATATTGTCTCCCAGGGGTATCGAATAGGTTTCAGAATAAGACGTCAGAGAGAAAAAATCTTCTCACAGGAGATTTCAACAAATCCTGTGAAAGCTCAGGCTTTTCTGAAATGTGTTTCAGATCTAGAGCTTTCAGGAGTGATTGTACCAGTTCCTATTCTGGAACAGGGTCTGGGTTTTTATTCAAATCTATTCATTGTCCCGAAGAAGGAAAATTCTTTCAGACCAGTTCTGGATCTGAAGTTTTTAAACCATTTTGTAAGATTCCCAACTTTCAAAGATGATGACTATAAGGACTATTCTGCCTTTTGTTCAACAAGGTCATTACGTGTCCTCAATAGACTTACAGGATGTGTATCTTCATATTCTGATTCATCCAGACCACTATCGGTTTCTGAGATTCTCTTTTCTAGACAATCATTACCAGTTTGTTGCTCTACCATTTGGCCTAGCAACAGCTCCAATAATTTTTTTCCAAGGTTCTCGGTGCCCTTCTATCTGTAATCAGAGAGCAGGGTATTGTGGTGTTTCCTTATTTGGACGATATCTTGGTACTGGCTCAATCTTTTCATTTAGCAGAATCTCACACGAATCAACTTGTGTTGTTTCTTCAAAGACATGGTTGGAGGATCAATTTACCAAATAGTTCCTTGATTCCTAAGACAAGGGTCACCTTTTTAGGTTTCCAGATAGATTCAGTGTCCATGACTTTGTCTTTAACAGCCAAGAGGCGAATTAAATTGGTTTCTGCCTGTCGAAACCTTCAGTCTCGATTATTCCCTTCAGTGGCTATGTGCATGGAAGTTTTAGGTCTCATGACTGCAGCATCGGACACAATCCCCATTGCTCGTATTCATATGAGACCTCTGCAGATTTGCATGCTGAATCAATGGTGCAGGGATTATACTCGGATATCACAGTTGATATACTTAAATCCCAACATTCAACTCTCTCTGTCCTGGTGGTTAGTCCATCATCTGATTATTCAAGGGTCCTCTTTTGTTTATCCTGCCTGGACTGGGATTTCAATAGATGCAAGTCTCACAGGTTGGGGAGCTGTCTGGGGTCTCTTGACAGCACAAGGAGTTTGGAATCCTCAAGAGGCGAGGTTACCAATCAATATTTTAGAACTCCATGCTATTTTCAGGGCTCTTCAGGCTTGGCTGCTATTAAAGAGAGAATTATTCATTCATTTTCAGACAGATAATATCACAACTGTGGCATATGTCAATCATTAAGGGGGTACTCACAGTCCTTTAGCGATGAAAGAAGTATCTTGGATAATTTCTTGGGCGGAATCCAACCCCTGTCTAATTTCTGCAATACATATTCCAGGTGTAGACAATTGGGAAGCGGATTATCTCAGTCGTCATCATTACATCCAGGGGAGTGGTCTCTCCATCCAGATGTATTTTGTCAGATTATACAGATGTGGGGTCTCCCCGAAATAGATCTGATGGCTTCCCATCTAAACAAGAAAAGAAGCTTCCCAGGTACCTTTCCAGGTCCAGGGATCCTCAGGCGGAGATGGTGGATGCATTAGCAGTTCCTTGGTTTTACCAACCTGCTTACATTTTTCTGCCTCTAGTTCTTCCAAGGGTGATCTCCAAGATCATATTGGAACAATCGCAAGTGTTTCTGATAGCACCAGCATGGCCTCACAGGTTTTGGTATGCGGATCTTGTCGGATGTCCAGCTGTTTGCCTTGGCCACTTCCTTTAAGACCAGACCTTCTGTCTTAAGGGCCATTTTTCCATCAGGATCTGAAATCGCAAAATTTGAAGGTATGGAAATTCAACGCTTAGTACTTAGTCATAGAGGTTTCTCTGACTCAGTGATTCATACTATGCTACAGACTCGTAAGTCTGTTTCAAGAAAGATTTATTATCGGGTTTGGAAAACCTATATTTCATGGTGTTTTTCTCATAATTTCTCTGCTCTTTCTGTTTTATTTCATAGAAAGATTGCTAAACTTCCTGTCAGGATATCTGTGAATGTTATTAAATAATATATATATATATTTATGTGTGCAACAGTATGCATGTGGGTGATTCCTTTCGACATCCCCACAAGAACAAGCGCTACACTATCAGACGCAGATTAACCTGTAGCAGCACCTATGTTGTGTATATTCTCATGTGTTCGTGGTCTCTGTTCTATGTTGGTAAAACCACTACTTCTTTCAAAGATAGAATGGCAAATCACTGATACTCTATAAGAGAAGCACTGAAAAATGGTAAATCTGATCTCCCGGTGGCACGCCACTTTGTTACACAAAAACACAACTTATCTAACCTACGCAGCATGATCATCGACCATATTCCCCCACAAAAGAGGGGTGGAGATCGTGCTAAGATGTTGCTACAACTGGAATCAAGGTGGATTTATATGCTGGACACAGTATCCCCTAAAGGCCTAAACATCAAATTGGACTTTGGATCCTTCATTGGCTAAATCTGGCCTTATTATAATGATGACTTTATGTTCTGTCAAGTTCCTGATACTATATACAATCATCATAACACATGCGATGAGACTACAATTTTATATTAATATGATATAACGAGTGTTGTAACTGCATTATTTCTACATTTGTGTACTCTTTTAACACCTGACGTGGAGAAGACTTGTTGGTGTTTTTTTACTTCAACACATACAGTGTTCTATACCAAGGCTACAAAAAATGAATACATCATATCCTAGTGAATTGGTTTTACAGATAAGGAGTCACCCGCTATATGTGGGGCATGGAGCAAGTTCTCCTGGAGGCACTAGTAGTGCTTATGACCATGCGTTTGACACCCTATACCAAAGATTCTACAATGGATTTTGACAAGGTATGTTGACATCCAACGAGTCAAGTGACAGACGACCTGATCGGATGTCTAACATCGGACTCTGGTATGCCTAAAGTATCGAACCTCTAGTTATCTGTGAAGTTATGCAAGCCTGTTGATCCGCAACATTGTTGCTTTATACCAATCAGGTCTCTTGCTGAGTAACATGTGAATGACAGCTCATTGCGCATATGAAGGGGGCTTCATCAGCTATGCTAATTAGCCATGCGGTTTACTACACAAAGTAAAGATGCTTATATGACCTAGCCGAATCTGCCACGCAACAAGTAAACGTGCACGTACCCAATGTCTCCACTACTCAGGTGTTCGTAATTTGATAATCTATGCAGGGTATAAATGAACGGTAGTCTCATTCTGTTTTTAGACTTTCTTTTGTGGGACATCACATTGAGGATGAATGGACTTTGGGACTGTCTCTAACTTGGGATCATTTGATAAAGGTGCTAGTACAGCACCGAAATGTCATGCAATTCCCCTTTGTTTTTTTAAATGCCATATTAAAAGTTAATTTTTACTTTTTTTCTAAACTCCGGTGAGTGCTGCCTTTTTTGTACTATGTATCAGGTTATTTTGGTAAAGTATACGCGATTGATAAATATATATATAATATTTAAATCAAAGGTATTTGGTAACTATAACTAAATTGCAGTTAGTAATTTTGAAAGGGCACTTTGTATTTTAGCTTGCATTCATAATCCTGTGTAGTTTAAAAATGAGTCTTTTGTTTGCCAAGTAATTTATAATTGCAGCCATAGAAATATATTTTAGAATTTGTCTTAATTGTAGATAATTAAGAATTTATTTCAGCGCAGATAAAGTGGCATAGGAGTTGGTTGTTTGCACAAATAATATATATAATATAATATAATATATATATAATAATTGTGGGTGTGGTGGGGGGTGTATTTATAGGCATTTTGAGGTTTGGGAAACTTTGCCCCTCCTGGTAGGAATGTATATCCCATACCTCACTAGCTCATGGACTCTTGCCAATATGAAAGAAATTAATTTATCAGGTAAGTTCTTACATAAATTATGTTTTCTCCTCCTTGAAATCTTAAAGCGACACTGAACCCAAATTTTTTCTTTTGGGATTCAGATAGAGCATGCAATTTTAGGCAACTTTCTAATTTACTCCTATTATCAAATTTTCTTCATTATCTTGGTATCTTTATTTGAAATGCAAGAATGTAAGTTTAGATGCCGGCCCATTTTTGGTGAACAACCTGGGTTGTTCTTGCTGATTGGTGGATAAATTCATCCACCAATAAACAAGTGCTTTCCATGGTTCTGAACCAAAAAATAGCTTAGATGCCTTCTTTTTCAAATAAAGAAAGCAAGAGGACAAAGAAAAATTGATAATAGGAGTAAATTAGAAAGTTGCTTAAAATTGCATGCTTTATCTGAATCACAAAAGAACAAATTTGGGTTCAGTGTCCCTTTAATTTGGTTTTTAAGGCTTTGCAGGCTCCACCTTTTGAGCGTATGCATTCTTTGCATATTAAACTACTTTCTTGGAAGTTTCTTTTGGCCATCTCTTCTGCTAGAAGAGTTTCTGAATTGTCTGCTCTCTCTTGTGAGTCTCCTTTTCTGTTTTTACATCAGGATAAGGCTGTTTTACGGACTTCGTTTAAATTTCTTCCTAAGGTTGTGAATTATAACAACATTAGTAGGGAAATTGCTGTTCCTTCCTTGTGTCCTAATCTCAAGAATACTCTTGAAAGATCTCTACATTCTTTGGATGGTGTAAGAGCTTTGAAATATTATGTCGAAGCTACTAAAGATTTCAGGAAGACTTCTAGTCTATTTGTTTTTTTTTCTGGTCATAGGAAAGGTCAGAAAGCCTCTGCCATTTCTTTGGCATCTTGGTTAAAGCTTTTGATTCACAAGGCTTATTTAGAGGCGGGACAGTCTCCGCCTCAGAGAATTACAGCTCATTCTACTAGATCAGTCACCACTTCTTGGGCTTTTAATAATGAGGCTTCGGTTGATCAGATTTGCAAAGCAGCAACTTGATCTTCTTTGCATACATTTACTAAATTTTACCATTTTGATGTATTTGCTTCTTCTGAAGCAGTCTTTGGTAGGAAAGTTCTTCAGGCAGCTGTTTCAGTTTGATTCTTCTGCTTATGATTTAAGTTTTTTTTCTTGAAATTTATGTGAAATTTATAAGAGGCTTATTGTTGTTTAATTTTTTTCAGCGGAAATAGCTGTTTTTATTTTATCCCTCCCTTTCTAGTGACTCTTCTGTGGTCTCCCATATCTTGGGTATTTCTATCCCATACATCACTTACTCATGGACTCTTGCCAATTACATGAAAGAAAACATAATTTATGTAAGAACTTACCTAATAAATTAATTTCTTTCATATTGGCAAGAGTCCATGAGGCCCACCCTTTTTACGGTGGTTATGATTTTTGTATAAAAAACACAATTTTATTTCCAGTTCCTGTTTTTGTATGCTTTTTTAATCCTTATTTTTTCACCCCACTACTTGGCTACTCGTTAAACTGAATTGTGGGTGTGATGAGGGGTGTATTTATAGGCATTTTGAGGTTTGGGAAACTTTGACCCTCCTAGTAGGATTGTATATCCCATACGTCACTAGCTCATGGACTCTTGCCTATATGAAAGAAATTAATTTATCAGGTAAGTTCTTACATAAATTATTTTTCTTTTAGCTAATGCACAACAACCCCAAGGGATTCTTTGCTTGAAAACTCTTTGTTGTGTCTTTGCTGTTGCAAGTTATCAAGGTCCTATAGTAATCTAAACATTCACTGTAGAGCATGTATGGGGGGTCGGGTACACTGCAGCATACTTACGTATGCAGTGTGCATACCTAGGAAGTGACAAAGTGCTAATTTCTGTAGCTGAATTACATGAAGCATGCAAAAAAATTAAAGGACCAGTAAATACAGTAGATTTGCATAATCAACAAATGCATGATGAAAAGACAATGCAATCGCACTTAGTCTGAACTTCAAATGAGTAGTAGATTTTTTTCTGACAAATTTTAAAGTTATGTTTATTTCCACTCCCCCTGTATCATGTGACAGCCATCAGCCAATCACAAATGCATATACTTATATTATGTGAATTCTTGCACATGCTCAGTAGGAGCTGGTGATTCAAAAAGTGTAAATATAAAAAGACTGCACATTTTATTAATGGAAGTAAATTGGAAAGTTGTTTAAAATTGCATACTCTGAGTAATGAAAGTTTAAACAATTTTGACTTGTGTCCCTTTAATTTATTTTGCATGGTTAAAGGGACAGTCTACACCAGAAATGTTATTGTTTAAAAAGATAATCCCTTTATTACCTATTCCCCATTTTCGCATAACCAACTAAGCCTCTTTAGTCTGCCCCCTTATTTCAGTTCTTTTGACAGACTTGCATTTTAGCCAATCAGTGCTGACTCTTAGGTAACTCCACGGGCGTGAGCACAATGTTATCTATATGGCACACATGAACTAATGCCCTCTAGTTGTGATTTTTTTTTTTTAATGCATTCAGAAAAGAGGCAACCTTCGAGGGCTTAGAAATTAGCATATGAACCTCCTATGTTTAGCTTTCTACTAAGAATACCAAGAGAACAAAGCAAATTGATGATAAAAGTAAATGGGGAAGTTGTTTAAAATGACATGCCCTTTCTGAATCAGTATGTTTATTTTTTACTAGACTGTCCCTTTAACTATACTTAAAGGGGCATGAAGGTCAAAAATTAAAATATTATTTTCAATTTATTTCTGATATAAAAATTGCTTTGTTCTTTTGGTATCTTTGTTTAAACCATATCTAGGTAGGCTCAGGAGCAGCAATGAACTGCTGGGAGCTAGCTGCTGATTGGTGGATGTGCTTACTGTATATGTCTGTAACACATTACAGCTTTTATTTTTCCACGTTTATGTCCCACTAATTAAAGAGACCTTAAACTCCATAAACATGAAACTTAATGCCTATTGGATCACCTGCCTGAAATCTCAGCACTGCACAATTTAGTAAGGGGCATGATTTTGTTTGTACGTCTGGATTATGTAAGGAAATCTGCATCGCTATATTTGTTTTTTAACCAATAACATTTAAATTTAGGAGAAACTATTTATATTGTAAAGATTTAACAATTTTTACAGAAAATTGTCAGATAGCTTTCCCATCTATATATGCATAATGCATACACACCTTAGTAAACTCTTAAAGGGATATTAAGCAGCTGGGTACAACTATAGAAGCATGGTTAATACTCGCAGCTCTCTTTAAAACGTATTGCAGAATCCAGTTGGTAAAGCTCTGCATTTTATACTGGGTGCCGCCATCTTGTATCTTGCGTATTGCTGCATCCTGTGACAGAAGCAGTGCACTGTGATGTTACTGACTTTTTGACAGCTGTAATTTGCACTTTAGTTTAGCTCATATTATAAACAGAAGTGATACATTTGTGCAGTTTTTTGCACAGTTTAAATGTTGTATAACAAACAGAAGATCCAAGAAGGCGACACCCGGTGTGAAGATGCAGAGCTTCGCTAACTGATACTTGTAAGGGGTTAAAAAAGAAAATGACTTTGAATACAGCTGCAGGCACAAGAGGAATAACAATAGCACAGTAAGTAGTGACCATTCTTTTGTAGTTGTATTCAGGAGTTCAATGTCCCTTTAATGGCAATTCAAAGTATTTGGTTTCATAAATCTGACGCTCCTGCTCCCCCATTTCCCCTTTGATTCTGTTTTTCCCATCACAAGTTTTATTGATTGATTTTTTTTTAATCTCGGTCTTTAACTCTCTCTGATATTACTTTATTAGCATTTATGTGTCAAAACATGTTGCAGTAAGTACAGCAAATCTAACATTCTACTTGATCCTGTTGACTGTAAGCTCTTCAGAGCAAATACTCCTGTATTCATGTGTATTTTTTTTATTATGAATCAGTGTGTTATTCTGTATCCAGCACCTTACAAATAAGACAATAATATTAATCACTGAATGTCAGAATATTATTATTGGTTATTTGTAGAGCGTCAACAGATTCCGCAGCACTATAAACATAGGTGGAATACAAGAAAACATTTATAGGGATCAGACGGGTAGAGGGCCCTGCAAAGAGTCACACTGTAGTAGTCGGCTCTTAAGAAGGTGATCTACAGACAGCTGGACTCTTAGGCTTACATGCTAAGGGGGTTCAGGGGATAGCAATGGAGGAGAGGAAAGAAAGATAAGGGTAGGTTGTATGCATTCCTGAACAGTAGAGTCTATAGGGAGCGCTTAAAGATTTCAAAACTAGGGGAGAGTCTGGTGGAGCGAGGCAGAGAGTTCCACAAGATGGGAGTAAGTGGGAGTGTGAGGAGGTAACAAGAGAGGAGGAGAGTAGGAGGTCATGAGCAGAGCAAAGGGGACGGGAGGGAGAGTATCTGGAGACAAGGTCTGAGATATAGGGGGGAGCAGTGCAGTTGAGGGCTTTGTGTGTCTGAGTGAAAATTTTGTGTTTAATCCTGGAGGCAAGAGGAAGCCAGTGAAGGGATTGGCAGAGAGGTGCAGCAGATGAAGAGCGACGTGCAAGGAAGATGAGCCTGGCAGAGGCATTCATTATGGATTATAAAGGAGCTAGGCGGCAACTGGGGAGACCAGAGAGGACAGAGTTGCAGTAATCGAGGCGGGAAAGGATGAGAGAGTGAACTAAAATCTTAGTTGTGTCTTGTGTAAGGAAATGTCTAATTTAAGAGATGTTTTTAAGGTGGAAGTGGCAGGATTTAGCCAAGGACTGAATGTAAGAAATGAAAGAAAGATCTGAGTCAAGTGTGACCCCCAAACATCGGCCATGCGGGGTAGGGGTAATGATGGAGTTGTCAACAGTTATAGAGAATTGGGGGTGGAGATTTTGGAAGAATGAGGGAAAATAAGGAGCTCAGTTTTGGAGAAATTTAGCTTGAGGTAGTGAGAGGACATGCAGGAAGAGATGTGAGAAAGACAGTTAGTGACATGAGTTAGCAAGGAAGGAGATAGGTCTGGTGCAGAGAAGTAGATTTGGGGGTCGTCTGCATATAAATGATATTGGAACCCGTGGGACTTTATTAGGGAACCTAATGATGACGTGTAGATTGAGAAGAGAAGGGGACCAAGGACAGAGCCTTGCGGTACCCCAACAGAAATTGGTGATGGGGCAGAGGAGGCCCCAGAGAAGTGCTACACAAAATGTACGATTTGACAGGTAGGAAGAGAGCCACAAGAGGGCTGTGTCACAAATGCCGAAGGAGTGGAGGGTTTGGAGCAAAAGAGGGTGGTCAACAGTATCAAAGGCTGCAGACAGATCAAGGAGGATAAGCAGAGAGAAGTGGCCTTCTGATTTTGCTGTAAATAGGTCGTGGGTAACCTTAACAATTGCTGTCTCTGTGGAGTGATGGGGATGAAATCCAGATTGCAGTGGGTCGAGGGGGGAGTTTAATATAAGGAAATGGGATAGGCGTGCATATACTAGTTTTTCGAGAAACTCTGAGGCAAGAGGGAGTAGTAAAATAGGGCGGTAGTTGGATGGGGACGTTGGATCAAGAGAAGGTTTTTTGAAGACAGGTGTGACCAGTGCATGTTTCAGAGATGAGGGAAATATACCGGTGCTGAGGGAGAGGTTGAAAATGTGCGTTAGTATAGGGGTAAGGGTAGAAGAGAGGGATGGGAGCAGCTTTGAGGGGATAGGGTCAAGAGGACAGGTAGTGAGATGAGAGCTCAGTATAAGTGCCGAAACTTCTTCCTCAGTAACAGGGTAGAAAGAGCTAAATTTATGGCTATGTGGGTTGTGGCTGATTGCGAGCTTTTGAGGGGGTGAGAGAATCGAAGTATGTTGAGAGCTGATTTCGTTCTAATGGAGTCAATTTTGTTATTGAAGTGGCTGGGAAAGTCTTGAGCTGACAGAGAAGTTGTATTAGGGGGTGGGTAGAGAAGAATATTGAAAGTGGAGAACAGACATTTTGGGTTTGAAGAAAGATTAGAGATGAGTAGAGAATAAATGTTACTTATAGAGATTAAGGGCAGAATAGTAGGAATTCAAAATTAACTTGTAATGAAGGAAATCAGCTGAACTCCAAGATTTTCTCCAGTGAAGCTCAGCAGTACGGGAACATCTGCGTAGGTACCGTGTCAGAGGAGTATGCCAGGGCTGAGGATGAGTGTGTGATTTCCGAGCAATGGGGTAAGAGGGGCCAGATTGTCAAGGACAATGTAAGAGTGGATTATAGTGGCAGATAGATTGGTCAGGGCAGGAGAAGGAGGAGATGGATGAGAGGAGAGGTTCAAGGGAATTAGCAAAGTGTTGCAGATCTAATGACATAATGCTTCTGTGAAGTTTGGTGTGAGGAATAGAAGGAGAGAGTTTTAGGGAGGGATGAGATGTTGCAAGTGGGGAGATGGTGGTCAGAAAGAGGAAAAGGAGAGTTTGTGAAGTTTTAAATAGGGCATTGATAGCTAAAGATCAGGTCAAGGGAGTGACCATCTTTGTGAGTGGGAGAGTCAGTCCATTGTGACAAACCAAAAGAGGAAGTGAGTTGCAGAGGAGGCAGTGGGATTGTCAAGAGGGATGTTGAAATTGCCAAGAATGAGGGCAGGGGTGTCTGAGGAGAGGAAATAAGGTAGCCAGGCAGCCAAGTGATCTAGAAATTGAGTTGAGGAGCCAGAAGGTCAGTATATGACTGCAACATGTATAGAGAGGGGAGAGAATAAGCAAATCATGTGGGTTTCGAATGAGGAAAATGTGAAGGAAGAGATGGGATGTATTTGTTGGAAGGTGCAACGGGAGAAAAGTAAAATACCTACACCACCTCCTTGTGTATTACCAGACCTAGGAGTGTGGCTGAAGTGGAGACCCCCATGTGACAGAGCAGCAGTTGATGCTGTGTCTAGGGGAGAGAGCCAGGTTTCTGTTAAAGCCAGAAGGTTAAGGGAGCAGGATATAGAGAGGTCATGTATAGAAGTGAGCTTGTTTCAAACAGAGCAATAGTTCCAGAGTGCACAAGAGAAAGTAGTAGGGCACAATTCTGCCCCTGCTGGCCCTTAAAGGGACACAGAAGTTAAAATGTAATTTTTATGATTCAGACTGTGAGGCCGAATTATCAAATGTCTGTCCGACCTGAGTGCGGATCAGGTCCGACAGACATCACTGAATACAGAGAACAATACGCTCACCGTATTCAGCATTGCACCAGCTGCTCACAAGAGCTGCTGGTGCAACGCCGCCCCCTGCAGACTCGCGGTCTATGGGCCGCCAGCAGGGGGTTGTCAATCAACCTGATCGTACTCGATCGGGTTGAATTGTGGCTATTCCTGTCTGCCTGCTGGGCCTCATAGCATTCAATTTAAAAAAACAAAATGAAAATGTACTATTCTATTGTCCTTTAGGTATTTTTTGTTGAAGAGTAAACCTAAGGCAAAGGAGCGTGCACGTGTACTTAGCATCCTATGGCAGTTATGTTATCCATCTAGTGCTCAAATCTCTTGCACGCTCTTGAGCCTACTTGAGCCTATTTACTTACTTCATACCAACACAGCAATTTTAAAAATAGAAACAGATTGCAAAGTTGTTTAAAACTGCATGTTCTATCTGAATCATATAACTTTAGTTTTGACTCTAGAGTCCCCTTAATGTTGCATTACTGTCATGTACCTGTCATGCCTGGCTCTCTATCTCCAATATCACTAATCTATGAGTCTGTGCAACGGGTATACTCTCTCCCTAGTCTATAAATTCCAGTATCTGGTTGTTTATTTTGGGATAGGAAGATGTTATGTCTTAAAACAATGGCATTTCTCTGCCTCTTCCTCCCTAACCTTTTTTCATGCTTTTGTGTCTTCCATTTGCTTTTCATCTATATCCCACTCTGAAAATGAGGCCCTTGTTCGGCACATGCCCCCCTAGTTAATGTGACATTTCTTTGGTGTTAGGAGACGGTTTGTTTCTCCCACCAGGCTGTTTATATAAGAGAAATATAGCCAGCCAGCAGCAGACACTGATCCTATTAGTTGGGGCCTCTCTGTTGCTCTGAACTTTCTTTCCCCTTCAGGAGATTTTTCTGGCTTTATAACAGATCCCAATCATAGGCAAAGCCAGTCTTCAACCTCAAGTAATATTGCATTGGATTCTGGGACCTGTAGTTCTTTGGAATGCTTCTATGGTTTGAAAAAATAAGCCTTTTATAGCCCTTTCTGCTCTTACATGGTAGAGCGTAAAAACATTTGTGCTTAAGCTACGCTAATTCCAATTTAATTGAGGTTTGGAAAGGCATTTGGCCATTTCTGGATAAAGTTTTATGTCTCATTCTAAATATTTGTAGAGTCATGGGTCACCTTTCTTGTAGATCCTTATATTAAAAAAAAATACCAGCAAATGGTCCACGTTGTTTTGTTGAAATAATGAAAATGTTCTCCCTAAGTGTAATCAAGCTGTTAAATACAGTTTGGTTTTCATTTGAGGGAGAAGAAAATACATTTGAAAAATGCATAGGGTTTTCACTAATAGCTATCCAATTTTGTAATTTCTTTTAACCAAATGTTATGTGTTACTTGTATAAAAGCAGTGTACAGCATTATGCCACGAGTCAGTCATTTTTATTTTACTCAAATTATACTATTTGCAACACACAAAGCAACTGGCTAGTACAATATGTATAGGTTTGTAATAGGTAGGTCTATGGTTATCACCAGCTCATTTGATTTGTTGATTGAAAAGTTGTTGTTTTTTAGTTAATGGAATTTAAAAGAATGGCCACCTATGAAATGTTTGTAATTTCTCTTCATAACCAAATGGGTGGTGGGGGGGAATAAAAAATATGTCCCCACTCTTTTTTTCCCTGAACTAATTTTATTTACTACAGTAATGTTTCAAAACACTTGTTCAGCAGAGGGCGCTGCAGTCTTTCTCTGTCTTCAAAGTCCAATTATTTGAAACTTCTAAGAGTGAAAGCAAAACACACGCTATATACAATATATATATATATAATAGAGAGAGAGAGATTTATTGATTAAGTGGGCACTTTATTCCCAGTCCTTTATGAACAGTTAACACACCAGATTTTCAGGATTACCTTTGAGTAAGAGCAAGTTTATAAGCTTGGGTACTGAGCCCCTAATTATATCACCTATACTTTAGTTAATTTATCCTTTAAACCAAAGTTCTTACCGGGAACTGGGAAAAAAATGGAATTTTATGAATGCTTGAATATGTCCCTTTAAACAAAGAACTGTACAGAACATAGTGGATACAGAGTCCCTGGCCCACAGATCTTGCATCAGCCACTTGCTTAAGATGCTGCATAAAGTTGTGTGTTTTGCCAGAACTGCAAAACACGTTAGAGCATTTTCATTTTGCACTTATATTTTCCCTTTAAGATACTAATAGTGTTAGCAATGCGGGTACAAAAACTTATACTGAGAAGATAGGCTAGAAACAGATTGCAAACCAAGAAAACAAAAACACGCTCAGTAAAGTCATTGCTCTGAATCAGTATAAGCAAACATAGTCTGTCTGCAGTGAATAAAGATCTGGTAGCTGCTGTATGTTTGACAAATACTGGTGAACACACACTACAGCTCAGGCAGATCTACTATCAATTACTATAGTAAATGTACAAGAATGCAGATGATGACTGCGTAAACACAGAGCGAGTCACAAATACTGGTGTACACACACTACAGCTCAGGCAGATCTACTAACAATTACTATAGTAAATGTACAAGAATGCAGATGATTCACTGACTGAGTAAACACAGAGCGAGTCACAAATACTTTTACTGCTAAGATGCCATTGGAATGACAGCTAAAAAAATAGTGATTCTTAAATGCAACCGGAATCACTTGTGGGGCCTCGTAAGCATCCCCGTACC
Organism: Bombina bombina; assembly: GCF_027579735.1. Classification (NCBI taxonomy): domain Eukaryota; kingdom Metazoa; phylum Chordata; class Amphibia; order Anura; family Bombinatoridae; genus Bombina; species Bombina bombina. Next base: position 219,209,319 of record NC_069507.1, read on the forward strand.
CAGATTGCTCAGAGGGTAGTTTTAACACCATCCACAGCACCACAACAACCACTGTGTGGGGGGCATATGGCTAGGGGGGCAGCTCTATTGTGCTCTAAATTAAAGGATATGAGTTATGTTCCGTAAAAAGGTGCCAATTTTTTTATTGCTCTTGAATCAAGAATAAGGGAAGTTCCAAGGGCCAGTAAATACCTACCTACCACTGCCGTAAAATGCACTTTCTGTTATTGTTAATTATCACATTTTAAACTTAAAGGGACAATCTATTTGATTTTTTTTTTTTTATTAAAAATATAACACCTTTACTACCTATTCTCCATCTTTGTGTAACCAACGTTGTTATATTAATATACTTTATAACCTCTAAGTTAGCCTGTTTCTAAGCCCTAGCAGACTGCCCCTTATCTCAGTGCTTTTTAAATCTTGCACAACAGCTAGACAGTGCTAGTTCATGTGTGCTATATAGATAACATTGTGTTCACTCCTGTGGAGAATAATAATGGTTATGCAAGAACCAGCACATATTGGCTGAAATGTAACATTGTAAAAAGCATTGAGATAAGGGTAGATCTGCAGTGGCTTAGATACAAGGTAATCATAGAGGTTAACATGGTTGGTTATGCAAAACTGAGGAAAGGGTAATAAGTTTTAAACACACACGTGCACATGCAAACACTCACACACTTACATGCTCATGCATATACATGATAAAAAAGGCTGCAACATATTTCAATCTGCAAAGGGGTTACAATAACCTTTTGTTTTGGCCTAAACATTTCAACCTTAAAGGGACATAGTACTCTAAGAAACATTCCCCTGCTTACTCTAATAGCCATGAGGTTAAAAAGTAACATTCTCAATCATCAGGGAAAAAAAATAAGTTGCAAGGCACGTGTGTATGTGAACGTGTGTAATCTAACAAGATCTTAGTGCAGTATTAGACCTATATGGGCATGCTACATTTAAGTTGTTTTATGCCAGATATTCAACACTGAAGGTGATTTACAGATGTGTAGCGATAATAATTTCATCTTGCTGTCAGAATCTGTCTCCAAATAGATCAACTGCTTGTAGGGACAGCTTCCCCCTGACTGATGCACAGGCAGAGACAAAATAGGTGTTACTGGAATGTGTCTGTACAGGAAGAATCCCATCTCCCAGCCTCCAAAGCTATGAGGTAATGTGCAGCAAAAATCCAAGCACCTCTCAGCTATAGCCGGAGGAGAGAGCAAGGCAGCAGCTAGAGAAAGGCCTTTACTGATAGCATAAAGGTTGCACTGACGGTAGCTACAGCTGTGACAAGCAAATCTATAAAAACACTGTAATAAGTGAAACTGACGAAGTCAAAATTAAATTTTCATGATTCAGATGGAGCATGTAGTTTTAATCACTTTAAAGTTTACTTCTAGGGGTAGATTTAGATTTCAGATTTAGCGGATGTTGCTTTCTACGGCCGAAGTTTCTGGCTTGCCGAAAACGTAAGAAGCAGCGGTTGTAAGACCGCCGCTTCTTAACTTGTCCTTCACCTTTTAGGTGGTGGACTGCAATCATCCCGATCCGATAAAAATTCTGCACTTGTCAACACGTCCCTAATTTCTATACAGGTACAAAACTATTTTATCCAAACTGCTTGAGATCACAAAAGGTTTGGATTATGGAATATTTTGGATTTCGAGTTCTTTGCATCTGTAAAATGGGACAACTTGGAGAGGGGATAGGGCCAAGTGTAAAAACACTTTCAGCAATACTTACCTGTTATAATACAGCTTATAAATGTAATCTAAATGTAGTTTTATATCATCATAAATACCTGTGTATACATAGTACCATCAGAAAGATAGTACAGTACTGTAATCAGAATGGTAGTATTTGTTTTCTTCATAAATGGAAAGAGTCCACAGCTGCATTCATTACTTTTGAGGAATAAGAACCTGACCACCAGGAGGAGGCAAAGACACCCCAGCCAAAGGCTTAAATACTCCTCCCACTTCCCTCATCCCCCAGTCATTCTTTGACTTTCGTCCCAGGAGGTTGGCAGAGGAGTGTCAGAATTTAATGTGTCTCTATGGAGGGTAGTACTCTTCGACATGGGACGGGAGTTTTAGGAAATCCTATCAGTCTCTCAGTGAGGGCTTGGATGAAAGTTAGAGTCCAGAGATGCAGGGAGAGTCTTTCTGCAAAACCATCCCGACTCATGTTAACAGCTCCTCAAGCAATCTGCATTGTCGAACTTCTCTTCACTGCCTGCTTTCTTCTCTTAAATACATGGCAGAGGCAATGCTACTTTCCGTCACAATTCAAGGGCCGTGTTCCTGTTCCATGGCGTAGATTCCGGTAAGATTGTTTCATTTTACTTTCATCATGATTGTATTGTATTACAGATGTTTTCCCGAAAGGCTACCACCTTGCGGGACTAACTATATATAAGAGTCTCAGTGAGGCCCCATTTGTATCTTGGAATCGAGGGTAATATCTCCTGAGGGGGGGGTTTGAACAGGGGGGGGTTTAATCATGTTTGTTATGTGATTCGACCTGCTTATGCGTAGTGTTACTTAGGCCCATGGCTTGTGGAACATAACAACCTTTGGAAGTGACGCGGCATTTACGGTCGGGCACGCTTTTCTAGACTGTATGGTTCACCTTGTGACCAGGCGTGGTCACGTTTTTGACTCTCCATTTCCGCATTCCTAGCCCTGTGGCGACAGAGAAATTCAGATCTGCTGGTATTGGGCTCTTAGGAGGTGATGAGTGCCCCAGCCATTGTGGGTGTCAGGTGCTGTTTGAGTTTTGGGTCCAAATCTAGTATCAATATCCTTGCTATGGAGGAGTCTGATTCTGTGGAGATGGACGTCTCTGTTTTATTTTCTACTCCGTGCGCTGAATGCGTATTGCCCTGGATGATACTAGCCTATCAGTTATGTTCTGAATGCCGTATTAGAGTGCTCAATTCCTCGGGATCGGGGAATCAAGGAGCCGGTAAGTGATCCGCCTCTGGGGCCTCTGTCTTCTGAGTGGCGAGTTCCCTTCCACCATCGCTGACTACGCATGCAGGTAACCCAGAATTTGCTTCCCCTTCTCCGGAAGGTAGCTTCTTCCCGCCAGGTGTTTCGGCACAATGTCACATGTCCATGATTTTGGCACTAGCGCGTATGCAACTTCCAGAAGTTGGTTTTGGATACTGTTTGTGTTTCTGTTATCCAGGGCTCTTCAGGCATAAGGTGGCCTGTTCAGCTCTCTTGGGGAACAACTGTCCCTGAGGCTTTGGGGGGGGTCAGCCTTCGAGGCCGGAGTCGTCCTTTGCTCCGGCGGGGGTATGCTGGGCTTTTCGATATAGACTGACTAGCCTTCGTGTTCTTTTGAGGCACGCTTTGGCCTTGTCGGGAGATCCCATCCTTATTGGAGCTGAGACTTCTCAGTCTGCTTCTTCGAATAGCTTGCAGAAATAGACAAAGGGGGTGAAGTAATCTTCTTATAGTCTTGTTATCGAGTACTTTTTCCAGTTTGAGTTTGGTAGAACAGGGGCCCTGTTGGGCTCTCCTGCGGGTACGTCTGTTCTAATTAGGCGATAAACCTGCAGGTTGCCTTATCCTTTGTTTTATTTGAATAATGTCATATTTTATATTTCCTTTGGGAAGTTTGTCTGGAATCGCTACTCACGATGTTTGATCGTACTATTACATCTAAGGAAGTTTGTTTGTGATGTGTTTAGTCCTATGTGTGTCCGTTGTTTTTCCCTCTCTTGGGGGGATTCTATACGGCCTTGACAGGAATAGCCTTCAATTTCAGGCTGGTCCTGATTGCGTTCAGTCTTTCTGTCCTGAGGCCTAATTCAGACACGTGGCGCCTGTTCTGCCGGGCTGGTCCAGTTGGGCGCTGAGTGCCTGTTTATTCTAAGCAGACCTGAGGGTTTGTGAGGCATGGGGGATTGGTTCAATCCTCATTGACCTCTCCAGCTGGTTGATGCTGGCGAGGTAGCTCAGTTGGGTCACAGGTTCTGTCCCGGCAGGACTGACTCAGCACTTCATCCTTCTGACGATACATTGAGTACCATTCATATTGGGTAATAAGCACAACTATTACTATTCAGCGGCCGATTTGGTTCATCCGAGAGAGGGCGCTGGAAAAGCGCTTTGTGTCCCATTGGGAGAAGGGCATTATATAAATATTAGTTTGACTCTCTCATGATTCCATCTTAATGTTGAGATGTGGAGTGTTCCTCCCCGCGTGGGTTGGAGGTTGGGAGGATTTCAGACCTCCTTGCCACCGATTCTGGCGGTCTTGCCCTTGTGGCTCTTGGGTTTGTCCTTTGTTTAGATTTTTCCTTTTGAGGTTCTCCTCTTCAGATGAGACTTCGGGACCTGTATGTTGCCCCTTAGCAGTCTTGCCCGCCTTATTGGAGGTCCTTGTGGCTTTTTACTACTTTGGGAATTATGTTGTTCCCATCAGTTGATGGTAGGCTGTGTTGTCTCCTCCAAGCTTCGCTTAGGGGTTTTTATACCGGGGTTTAGGATGCTATGGTCCTCTGTTACTCCGGAGGGGATTATGGAGACTAGCATTTGTTTTGTTCACTCTTCGGGTGACCTTGTCCTCTATGTTTTTTTCTGGGCGTTATTTTATCGCCTTGGTGGGCTCTAGGGCACTCGTGCGACTTGGTCGTACTTTAATTCCCTTTGGATCAGAGTGCGACTTGTTCCCGTTTTCCGGGTTGGTCCAGTTATGTTCCTTGGAGGTTCCCTGGAACAATCTGGAACTCGATCCTGTGGCTGGTTCGGTGCGATCCAGTTTTTCCAGGGAACACAGGCTATGACCTTCGGTCTAGAAGGCCTGGCTAGGATTTCTGTGCCCTTTCTCTGAAGTGTGCTCTACTTTCTTTTTGGGTAGTTCCTCAATGTTCTTCTATGAGGTCTAGATGATTTCATTTGGAATTGTTTCCTCAGCCTATGGCTTCATTTCTTATGAGCTTGTGAGCTGCTCCTTCCGTAATCGCCCCTACGGGGGGGGGGGGGCGTTTTTCCTCCTTATGGGGGTGGGGTGTCCTCTCTCTGGAGGTTGGTTGTCCTGGTCTGTATGCAGGTTGTTGGAACGGGAATTTATTATCCTCTAGAAGTGAGCCTCCATTCTCTGGGGTTCTGTTTCCTCTGGAGTGATGGTGTCTCCATTTTTGACACTGTCATGGAGTGTCGTGCTGGGGCTTCTGAGGCTTTATTGCATTTTATCTGTTCCTCTCCTATGGATTCTCTTGGACTTCCTATTGTTTGAGTTCTTGGGTTGGCACCTGAGTTCTGTTGAGTGGCTGAGTCCATCCTTTCCATCTTCTTTTTGGGGACTGGTGTTTGGGGGTTTTCTGTTCCCCTGTCCTTCAGACCTGACAGCCAGATGTAGAGGCCTGTGGGTTACTTTGCTGCATAGCAAGCAGAAGGTTGCAGCTTGAAATCAGTTGCAACCGTTTGCACTTTATCGGTGTGTTGGCAGATTTTGACCAAGACTCAATCTTTGCCTTTGGGTCCTTGTGGTACGGTGAGCCTTTTTGAGGTTTCTGTGATTCTCCATTTTCAGGATATGGAGTAGGGCTGGCGAATTTTTGGTTACTCCTGAGCTGGGTCCACTGCAGTCTGTGGTAGGGTTTATGACCTATCCTCTGCTGCTCTTACTTGTCTGCAAGTAGTTTTCTACTGAAGTCATCCTGGTATGACTGTAGTGTCTGGTGTTGACCCAGGGCCTTGCCTTCTGGGTTTGCTGCATGTATATCGGTTTCTGGAGACTTCAATATTTTGAGTTCCTTGAGGACTCTGTCTTCAGTCTTCTTTTAGGGTGCAGTTGCACTATATTGAGGAGAAGTTCTTCACTGTGTCTGATTCCTCCCCTTGATCTTGCATCGGTCTTCGGTCTCTGTGAGTTTGGCATGGTTCTTGGTGTTTTCCTTTTTTGGAAATTGTTATACCCTGTTTTGGGTTTTTCAGGGAATCCTTGCTTGTTACCCATCTCTTTTCCTTTTGGGGAGTTTGTTTGTTGATCCCCTTCTCTGGTACGGGGTGTGTTGTTGAGGACCGCTTTCTGAGCGACGGTGTCTGGAGGCTGGCTCAGCTGTGTTCTTTCTGCTGTCTCTAGCAAGGCTTGTGGACTATCTGCGGGTCAGTGTCCTTGGTGCCTTTTTTCTTTTCCAAATTTTCTCGGCTTTGGACGAAGCAGGTTTTTTGTTGGGTAAGGGTTTTTCAGGCCTAGTGCCCTCAGAATGGGCCGCCTTTTGTACCCTCCCGTTTGTGCATTCAGTGTCCTCTATAGCTTGGGTATTGTTTTCCCAAAAGTAATGAATGCAGCTGTGGACTCTTTCCATTTATAAAGAAAAACATAAATGATGCTTACCTGATCATTTTCTTTTCTTCTTGGGGGGCGTCTGTTCATTTCTTCTGGCACCTTTTTACCCTGGTATTTCTTCTACTGTTCCTTGTTCCTCCGCAGAATGACTGGGGGATGAGGGAAGTGGGAGGAATATTTAAGCCTTTGGCTGGGGTGTCTTTGCCTCCTCCTGGTGGCCAGGTTCTTATTTTTCCAAAATTAATTAATGCAGCTGTAGACTCCTTCCATCTGAAGAAAAGAAAATTATCAGGAAAGCATATTTTTTGTTTTTAAATAGAGAATTATATTTCAAAACCAAACCAAAGATGCAGAGAAGATTGTGACTTACTGATGGGGAAAATTGTCATTTTTATTCATTTTATTTTTTTAATAAAAAAAAGTTTGGATTTCGGAATAATTCTGGATTTTAGAACTCCTGATTTGGGGATTTGTACCTGTAATATAATGTGGCAGACTATAGGCCTAAGATGAAGATGGTCTGCTTCTTTCATTTAAATTAAAAAAAAAATCTTAGTTACCCTGGACAAAATTTGTTCTCCCCCCATTCTAATATAATGCTTATTTGTAGAATTCTGTCAACTACCCATTGTATTAGAGCTGGTAATATGTTTTCAGTTACACTACACTTAGTGGCTGATTAAATAGCGAATTACACTGAATAGGAAAACATATATGTTTATTGCTAATAATGCTTTAGGTTTTTGGTTTATTTTTTATTTTTTTGGACAAAATCAATGTAGCCTGTGTACAGAAAAAATACAGATTTCAGTGCAAATCATATTGTGATGTTGAAGATGTAACAATACAGTAATTAATAAATAATTGTATCTGATTTCTCCTCAAGTTGCTGCCATTACTATATACCACCTAGATCCTAGAATTACACTATTTACCAAATGCTCTTTTTCCCAACAGAATTATTTTGTGGTTTTATTTATCTTTCATTTCAGACACAGCTGTCTTTCACTTCAGTCTCATACAGTTTAGTTTATTGGGCCAATTTAAGAAGCGGCGTATGCTGCTGTTTCCGCCTGAGCCTTCAGGCTCGCCGGAAACTCAAGTTAAGAAGCAGCGGTCTTAATGATGATTGACACCCCCTGCTAGTGGACGATTTTCCCACGAATGTGCAGGGGGCGGCATTGCACAAGCAGTTCACACGAAATGGTTGTGCAATGATAAATGCCAACAGCATATGCTGTCGGCATTTATCGATGTGGGGCAGATATGATCCGCTGTCCATTAATAAATCGGCCCCTATAGCTCATTATAACAGGCCTGCCCATTTGGAAACCTATTAATTTGTCTAATTTGCAATATAAGGACATTGTAAAACATTCATTGCAATAAACAAATTGTTTACACCCTGCTTTCAAATACAGACAATGTCTTGGCAGAATATTCTATATGTGTTACAATAATTGTATTATGATCTATTGCTAATTTGCTGACAATATGTAACTTACATTCCATATTCCTTTTTAATAACACAATAAAACAGTTAAATGCAAGTTCCACTAGAGCATTTGATGCTTTAATATTCACATTTGTATTTGTAAGTGTGTTTACAAGAATTAATTATTATATAAGAATTCATTCAAAACTATCTTTTGTTATAAAGATTTTACTGTTAAGCACACAGGATGAAAACTTAAAGGGACATGAAACAATTTTCCAGTTTACTTCTAACATATAATTTGCTTAAAGGCACAGTCTACACCAGAATTTTTATTATTTCAAACGATAGATAATCCCTTTATTAACGATTCCCCAGTTTTGCATAACCAACACTGTTATATTAACACTTTTTACCTCTGTGATTACCTTGTATCTAAGCCTCTGCAAACTGCCCCCTTATTTAAGTTCTTTTGACAGACTTGTGTTTTAGCCAATCAGTACTGATTCCTAGGTAACTCCATGGGCGTGAGCACAATGTTATCTATATGAAACACATTAACGTCCTTTAGTTGTGAAAAACTGTCAAAATGCATTCAGATAAGAGGCGGCCATCAAGGGCTAAGAAATTAGCATATGAGCCTACCTAGTTTTAGCTTTCAACTAAGTACCAAGAGAACAAAGCAAAATTAATGATAAAAAATAAATTGGAAAGTTGTTTAAAATGACATGCCATTGCCCTAACTTAATCATGAAAGTTTATTTTTGACTAGACTGTCCCTTTACGTCACTTTGTTGAAAAGCATACCAAGGTAGGCTCATGAGCAATAGTGCACTTCTGGAAGCTAGCTGCTGCGTCCATTCATTAGCTGACCATAAGTGTTCAGCTAGCTCCCAGTAGTGTATTTCTGCTCCTTCAACAAAGGATACCAAGGGAATGAAGCAAATTTGATAACAGAAGTAAATTGGAAAGTTGTTTAAAAACTGTATGCTCTATCTGAATCATGAAAGAAAAATGTGGATTTTATGCGCCTTTATTGTAATCTCTGATTCCCTTTTCACAGTGTGAGAATGGTTACTCTGGAGAATACCCTCAAAATCATGTGTCACTTTGTATTTCATAGTATAATTTGACAGCTTTGTTGTAAGTTCTGTATATGCCATGGAGATAACTGTCCTGAAAGCTGGAACTTCTTCATAGCCTCTGTTTTAGCAATGTATAGAAATAAATCAAGTGGCAACTTCCATACAATGTCCTATAACAATCTGTGACTGCAGAGCTTCTCTGTACAACGCAGGTCTCTGCTTTAAAGAAAGAGAAGCCGTGATTCAGAGGCGATGTAAACAGTTAAACAATAGGGAATGTGTGCTAAGGCCTCACGTGTGCTAAAATACATCAATCTGGGACTGAAAGCACAATAGAGCTATAGACAATGCAGCTATAGTCTCTTCTTAACACTGGCAGGATGGAGACCCTGCACTGCCTGCCACCGAACTGCACTAAAGATTCACTGTCTGACAGTTATTGGGCTCACTGCCGGCTCACTATATCCTCTGATACTTCTGGCTAGGTCACTACACAACAATTTGTTACAAGTTTGTTTTTTTTTAAATATTTTATCACTGTTATTTGACAACATGCCTATATCAACAAGTACTCCAAAATATAGTATAGTATAAGCGTCATTCCTGCTGTTAATGGCAGAATATAAACAGGTATGTACTTTTTAAATGGAGAGATCAGCTCCAATCCATATCCAATCCAATAAAATATCTGGATCTATATTTTCATGTTATGTTGCAGATTTGTCATGTCAGCACTTCACAGAATAATGTGACAAATACTTCATAGTTTTTTTAGGCTGGCCTTCCTGTCTCTAGCCCCTTAATACACATACAAACCGCACGATACTGGAAAACAGTAGCTCAGGGCACGCTCATTAAAGAGATATTAAGTACAACTTACTATCCACATGAAATTAAAATATTGTAATGTGCATTACTTTCTCACTTTTGCTGCCATATACCTATGTATAGTGGACCTTTTCCCCTATCCCAATGAAATAGGGGACCAGGTGGAAAAACTCTCTGGCATGGAGAGAACTCCATGAAATTCAACAAGTACGATCTACATTTGGCGCTGTCCTCTACAAATTACCATCCTATGGAGAGAACTCACACAAAGAGCATTTTAATGTAATGTATATGTCTGCGTCACACTTACAACAAACACAACATAGCTAGATAAACAGCTCTCAAGGTAAAATTTCCCAACCGCTCTCAAGGTAAAATTTCCCACAGTGGGATGCGTTATGTGTGTCCAATCAGGGTGGGCTATCTGGATTGTTGCGCCGTGAGTTCTTCCTGGTACCTACGCTTGTGCAATGTAGTGTCACATCCATTGTACATGGGCATTGTGACCGTGATGTTATAGTTGTCGCTATCATTTTTACGGATACAGAGCCTTCAGTAGAAGAGAGTAGCAGGAGCTCTAGCGAGTTCCTCATTCCTAATCTGCAGCATCCTTGGTAAGTATTGTACTCTTATCCCCTAAATAAACGAGCAGTTATGTTCTATATCTATTAAGTTTATTAACCCCTTTATGACTGGGGCAAATGGTAACGATCAGAACAAAGTTCCTTGGGAAACAGGAAGTCACGTGATTGATGATGCGATCATGTGATTTCAACTCTGGGATCAGATCTTAGGGGACTGCTTGCCATCCTAATGGAGTTAAAGCCCAGTGTTTTTAGGATGGCATGGATCGTCTTAAAGGCATCTAGGGGTTAATGATGTTGTGAGACCAGATGAGTGAAAGGAAATCTTCTGCAGATGTCTGAGTCCTCTGAGGATAATTAATATTTATGTTGACAGCCCTTTGATTGGTCACATGTTTTTAACAAAGCCACAGCCATTTTTGAGGTCTGTCTTTCATGATGCCATAACGGAACATTAAAAATATATTTTCTATTTAAAATAAGCTTAGTTTTTGAGAAACAGTTGGTAAGACTTGATTACTAAATTTTTCTCTTTAATATTACAGTGTTTGTTTATTTACATTTTTACAAATTTTAAAAACCTTTAATTTACGTTCTGATTGGCCTTAGAATTAAATAGAGTTTGCTGTATTGGAATCCTCTATGTAGATATTAAGAAGACTCTTAACGTACACCTCTGCTAGAGAAAGTTGAAATAAGAAGCCAAAAGTCAAGGAGCCAGAAGACAACAGGTAGCAGAGAATATAGGACCAAGAACACCAAGGAGGGTAACTGGGAGCTGGGGAAGCTAATGACTTCACCAACAAATGACCAAGTGGGCACAGGGATAAACAAAGTTCCAATACTTTATTACAGCATCAACAAGGAAAAGCAGGTAAGAGCAGCACCGTCTTACGCATTTCGGCTGTCACTAGCCTTACTCATAGACGTATGCTGCACCTGATACCTGCACAAGAATTGTAAAACCTTTCAATCTCATGTAACCCAAAAGGTGTATACTCTAGACAATTGTAAAAACAAAAATAGAAACAGGAGCGCACAAAACGCTTCTAAGTGCAGATTAAAAGACACCTTTATTACTATAGTGCCCTATAAAAGAATCATACTCACAACGGGTGGATGTACAAACCTGATAATTGGAGCCACTAACGAAGTCAGGAATCTGTGTGAGGACATCAGATTGGCCAAGCTTGACCCACCCCCACCCCCCTTTGACGAGCAGGAGACACGCTGACTGAGGCTATCCAAGCGCTGGAAGTACACGCCAGACCGGGTTTGCAGTTTGAACACTGTTTTTATATTGCTGTGATTTATTTTTTACATTGTGAGTGTGAGTCTTTTAATCTGCACTTAGATGCGTTTTGTGCGCTCCTGTTTCTATTTTTTTTTTACAATTGTCTAGAGTATACACCTTTTGGGTTACATGAGATTGAAAGGTTTTACATATAGATGTATGACTGCATGCCTTACATGTTCTACCACCACATCTGTAGTGGCCTTTACAAGTGAGCCAAGATGTCAATTTTTGGCTATTATCCTTGCGCCAAGTCATGCTAGGGGCTAGGATGTCACCCAACGTTTTGTTTCTACGACTAACAAATTTACATCCATTACCTCATTTCCCAACAATATAGGGAGACGTTTCTTGACAATTTTGCACACTTCATTATATTCAGATGAGGACATTGTAATAAACAAAACTTTTTTGTCCTTATTTTGTACTCTATGCTTGGTAGAATCCAAGAGACTTTGTCTATCCATATCTCTCACTTCTTCATATGCTCGCAATATGGTATTTATGGGATATCCTCTCTGGGATAGATGAAACTTCAGGTCTTTACTTTCCTTGACAAACTCAGTAAGTTCTGAACAATTACGTTTTATGCGGATAAACTGTCCTTTTGCAATGCCATACCGGCAATGTTTGGGATGTAAGCTTTTAGCATGGAGTAAAGTATTAGAACTTATCGGTTTCCTATACAAACAAGTCCTAATCCTGCACATATCAGGATCTCCAGTCAATTGAAGATCAAGGTACGGAATAGTAGTTTGTTCCCAAGAGTAAGTACATTTATGTTACAGTCATTTTGATTCAAATATTCAACAAAAAAAATAGCCTGCTCTGCAGGCCTGGACCAAACAAAAATCAAATCATCAATGTATCTCTTATACATGGTGATATAGGGTTTATATTGATTTCTATCTCCAAAGACATAGGACAGTTCCCACCACCCCATAAAGAGGTTGGCGTAAGAGGGGGCAAACTTAGCCCCCATAGCAGAACAAAGCCCTTGAGTACAGAGGAATAACATGTTAAGGTATCCATGAAATATTGTACAGCCTTAATTCCTAATGTGTGTGATATAGCTGTGTATAAACCTACTACGTCAACTGTTAACCAGTTATCACCTGATGTCCATGTAATTATTATTATTATCAGGTATTTGTAGAGCGCCAACAGATTCCGCAGCGCTGGTGTAATGTCTTCTACCAAGGAGAGGAGATGTTTAGTATCACTCAAGAGGGGGGGAAGAAGATCAACTAGTGGTTTTAAAAGGGTATCTACCCAATTAGAAAGGTTCTCAAACAGAGACCCAATACCAGCCACAATGGGTCTCCCCTTTACATTATCTAAGCTCTTATAAACTTTGGGGAACAAATAGAAAATGGGAACCACAGTAAATGAAGTGTATAAGTAATCAAATGTTTTTTCATCTAAAACAATATGTTCAAGACCATCATCTAGAATATCTTTCAGATGATATTTAAATAGTTTCATCATTAAGTTGTCTGTCAGCTTCTGCCTCATAATCTGATCTATCCATAATTACAACACTGCCTCCTTTATCGGCTTGGCGTATTACAAGATGTTTCCTAGCTTGGAGAGTTTTGATAGCATTTATTTCCTCTATTGTACTGATCCAAAAATCCCCTCTAAAATATGTAGGGTAAAAGTTAGACTTTGCAGAAAGCCCTACATAAGTGTCTTTAGATTTATTATATTCAAGAGACTCAAATTCTAATTCAAATAATGATAGAGTATCAAGAGTGGCCTTGAAATCAGTGCCATGCCGTATATTAAGTGGTATACCTGAATTCCTGTCACTCTGAACCTAAGATGCATCCCATATGGGTATTTTGGTGGCATCATCTGTAAAATATTTATTCAAGGTTAGAGTGCGGATAAACCGATTCACATCCAGTATAAATCCATCTCAAACAAATTAAAAGAGGTAGATGGAACAAAACCTAAGTCATATCTAAGGACTTTTAGTTCTTTAGTTATTTTTCTCTTAAACGTTTCTCCCACCAAGTTTTGTATTCAGAGATGAGAATGTTCTCCACTTTTTGAAAGATATCACTAATAGTATAGGACCTGAGGTTAATATCAAATACACCCTGTTCCAAATTATTATGCCAATGATATCTTTCTCATTTACTTAAATAATTGATGTAAACAACAGTCAGCATTATTCTCATGTTATCAACAATTAAGAGTACAATTAAAATTTTATTGAACAAACCTAATGATAACAGTATTTTTTTTCAAAATAAAAAACTTACAATGCCCTGTTCCAAATTATTACGCACAGTAAGTTTCAAAACACTTTATAGGTTGTAAAGAACTGAAAATTGTCATTTGTTGTGTTTGCAGCATATTTACTGAAATCAAAAGTTAATTCAATCAAACTTTGAACAACATTTTAAACATTTTAACAAGTCACGTTACATTTTAACATAGGACCCCTTATTTGATGGCAGATTCACAAGTCTTGCATCCATTGAATGTGTGAGTTTTTGGACAGTTTCTGTTTGAATTTGTTTGCAAGTTGTCAGAATAGCCTCCCAGACCTGCTGTTTGGATGTAAACTGCCTCCCACCCTCATAGTTCTTTTGCTTGAGGATGCTCCAAATATTCTCAATAGGTTTGAGGTCAGGGGAGGATGGAGGCCACACCATGAATTTCTCTCCTTTTATCCCCATAGCAGCTATTGATGCAGAGGTATTCTTTGCAGCAAGAGATGGTGCATTGTCATGCATGAAGATGATTTTATTACGGCAAGCATAGTTCTTCCTTCTGTACCAGGGAAGGAAGTGGTCAGTCAGGAACTACACATACTTTGCAGAGGTCATCTTTACACCTTCGGGGACCCTAAAGGGGCCAACCAGCTCTCTTCCCATGATGATTCTGGCCCAAAACATGACTCCACCACCGTCTTGCTGACGTTGCAGCCTTGTTGGAACAGGGTGGCCGTCCACCAACCATCCACTACTCCAGCTATCTGGACCATCCAGGGTTGCACGGCACTCAGTGAACAGGACTGTTTAAAAATTAGTCTTCATGTATTTTTCTGCCCAATGCAGCCATTTCTGCTTGTGAGCATTGGTTAGTGGTGTCCGAATGGAAGGTTTATGCACAGTGGCAGTGATGTCCGTGGGACTCCAGAGGCACCAGCAGCTTCAAATATCTGTTTGCTGCTATGTCATGGTATTTTAGCAGCTGCTCTCTTGATCTGATGCCTAGATCTGGCAGAAATGTTCCTCAATGTGCCCTTATCTGCACGAACCCGTCTGTGCTCTGAATCAGCCACAAATCTCTTAATAGTGCGATGATCACGCTTAAGTTTTCGTGAAATATATAATGTTTTCATACCTCGTCCAAGGCACTGAACTATTTCACTCTTTTCGGCAGCAGAGAGATCCTTTTTCTTCCCCATATTGCTTGAAAATGGTGCTCTGCTTAATAATTTAGTAGTTTTTCCTTTAATTGGGCTCACCTGGCAATCTAATTATCACAGGTGTCCGAGATTGTTTCCAGTGATCAAAAGAGGCCTGAGACACAATGCCATCCATGAGTTAAACTGAAAAAAAAAATGTAATCTTTGTGACACTGAAATAGAATTTGCATAATAATTTGGAACAGGGTGTAGGTCCTCTAAAGAAGGGTGTGTAGTGTCAAAATGTTCTATAGGTTGCAGTGAAAAAAAGGAAGCTAATGACTTGTCACTAGAATAACCAAGCAAGGAATGGTATATTTCAGAGTCCTTTATAGGGCTTAGTGTGACGCCATCATGTTTTGCAGAGGTACCACTTGATTGGGTGCTATCTCTTGGTGCACGCGCTAACCCACCAATGGTTTCTTTAAGTATTATCATATTCTTGCGCACGCGGGTAACAATTAGCAAGCTTCCAGCAGCAGTGGCACGAGGAATTAGCGCGGTCGACACAGATCTTGGCTTCAACTGCGCACCCAGGCATAGTGAGCCAGAAGACTCCTCAGAAGACAGCACTGTGCAAGCTCCTGTACAGAAGAGACGCAGCTTTGGTCTTAGCCCTCCTGGACAGGTTAGCTCTGGTAAGTATTTTCAGCACCAGTCTAATTAATAATTGCATTGCATGTTATTTCATGAACAAGTACCAAAAATTAGCCATGCGTTACTAACAACATTATTATTACATTCTCCATCTAATGCGCACACCTGCTCAAGTCAAAGTTGAAGCAAGCGCGCTCATGGCATTAAGCGTGTTAGATTTAATATGCGCATGTTAAGTTGATATAAGTTGCATAGTATTAACTAGCTAGACTTGGTTGGTAAGGGGGCGTGAACATATATGTCAATTGCCCTTCCCTTGTATCTGGAGCATTGTGATCAACAGCCAAAGTGCATACCAAAAATGTGAAACTGAAAAAGTAATACTCTAACGTTTATTGTTTATGCAGCAGTTTTATTGTGTACTAAAGAGTTAATGCAGCTAACGACTTGCAGCACATGAGTGAACTGGTCCTTTAAAGTAAGTGCTTTCACATTGTCTTTTAATTGTGTATGTATTAATTATTCAGTTTTACTGTAATTAGTGGTACTTTAAGAAAAGTGGAGACAACACCGTTTCTGTACATTTTCCATTCTTCAGGAGTATATTTCCAAATGGTGTTCTATGCTCAGAATGACGTATTATGACGCAGAACCTGCCCTTGTGAGTGTGTTTTGCAGCATTTGTTATATTACTATGCAGCAAGAGAATAATATTTAAATATTTTATATTTTCATTCATAAATTAAAATATCTGCATTAACTTACATCATTTGTCATGCAACATGCAAAAAATTCTTAATGGGTCCCCGGAATATTTTAGCATACGAATAACAATACTATCGTAATGACAGGATAGAATAGCTTACATTTATATATGAGAAGTATTAGTATTTTTATTATCAGAAGTATTTAAAAAAAAATCTTGTTTTATTTTCTGAATTTATAACTGAAATATTGGATGTATTTCTTGGCTAGATAATCATTCTCACTCTTGTGTGTTATAGAATAAGTATGTTTCTTAAAAGGAGACAAAGTGCAGAATGAAAATGCTCTAATGTGTTACAGTATGTTATTAATGTACTATTACATACAGAAAGAGAAGCCGTCTACCAGGACCAGCTCATTGGTTTGCTCTATGTCCGGTACTATTACATACAGAAAGAGAAGCCGTCTGCCGGGACCAGCTCATTGGTTTGCTCTATGTCCGGTACTATTACATACAGAAAGAGAAGCCGTCTGCCAGGACCAGCTCATTGGTTTGCGCTATGTCCGGTACTATTACATACAGAAACAGAAGCCGTCTGCTGGGACCAGCTCATTAGTTTGCTCTATGTCCGGTACTATTACATACAGAAAGAGAAGCCGTCTGCCAGGACCAGCTCATTGGTTTGCTCTATGTCCGGTACTATTACATACAGAAAGAGAAGCCGTCTGCCAGGACCAGCTCATTGGTTTGCTCTATGTCCGGTACTATTACATACAGAAAGAGAAGCCGTCTGCCAGGACCAGCTCATTGGTTTGCGCTATGTCCAGTACTATTACATACAGAAACAGAAGCCTATGCCAGGACCAGCTCATTGGTTTGCTCTTTGTCCAGTACTATTACATACAGAAACAGAAGCCGTCTGCCAGGACCAGCTCATTGGTTTGCTCTATGTCCAGTACTATTACATACAGAAACAGAAGCCGTCTGCCAGGATCGGCTCATTGGTTTGCGCTATGTCCGGTACTATTACATACAGAAACAGAAGCCGTCTGCCGGGACCAGCTCATTGGTTTGCTCTATGTCCGGTACTATTACATACAGAAAGAGAAGCCGTCTGCCAGGACCAGCTCATTGGTTTGCTCTATGTCCGGTACTATTACATACAGAAAGAGAAGCCGTCTGCCAGGACCAGCTCATTGGTTTGCTCTATGTCCGGTACTATTACATACAGAAAGAGAAGCCGTCTGCCAGGACCAGCTCATTGGTTTGCGCTATGTCCGGTACTATTACATACAGAAACAGAAGCCGTCTGCCAGGACCAGCTCATTGGTTTGCTCTATGTCCGGTACTATTACATACAGAAAGAGAAGCCGTCTGCCAGGACCAGCTCATTGGTTTGCGCTATGTCCGGTACTATTACATACAGAAACAGAAGCCGTCTGCCAGGACCAGCTCATTGGTTTGCTCTATGTCCCAGTTACTGTCTAGAAGTAGCTTCTTTTAGCCCAATTTTACTTTTCACAGAGGAAAACTTTCCTGAAATATATCAGTCTGATCCCCCTAACAAGGTCAGTCCAGCCCCCAAAAACCAGGCAATTCTCCTCTGAACAAGGGAAATAACAACTCCAACCATTTTTTTCAGCCTCCTTTGGGCCTCATCAGTGAGGTGCAGCCATATTCCTCTAAGCACATTGGGCAAGGAGTCCACGTCTGGTTTCCCCCATCACTCGGGGGTGATGCCAAGCTGTTGTCTATTCCTTGTAGAGCGCTTTTATTTCTGTTAGTTATATGCAGACAATACTATAGTACAATAATACTATGTGTTTAACCCCTACAAAAGTCAGCTCCAGAACAGCAAGTCACTACTGGGACCTAAAAGAACACATCTGGCGAGCCAATGAAAAGAGGCATATCAGTATAGCCACCAATTACCAGCTGTCTCCTGGTAGTGCATTGCTGCTCATGAGCTTACCCAGGTATCATTTTCAACAACGGATACAAAGATAACAAAGTCAATTTGAATCAAGAAGTAAATTAAAATGTATCTTAAAATTGCTGTCTGAACCAAGAATGTTTAATTTTGACTTTCATGTCCCTTTTAAACTTTCCCTTTAAAATAGATTGCAATTTATTTATTTTTTAATTAAAGGAGTAGAAATGTCAAAACTGACGCATGTAAAGTCGCATTTCGGTTTTAAATAGAAGAATTTTTGCAATATACTTCTATTAGCAAAAATCCTTCTAGTGAAAGTTATTACTGTTTTTCAGCGGCATACACACATATGCTGTGAGTGCCCCGTGCACCAGCATTCATACACCACACCTTTTTAGAGAATCAGCAGTGACTTGTATGGCACAAATTAAGTATTTACAAACACCACGGCGAGGCAGGGTGTTTGAATCCTGATGCTCCAGTCACACATAGTGTACGTGCATAAGCTGCCAATCAGTAATAACTTTCACTAGAATCATTTTTGCTAATGGAAGTATATTGCAAAAATGCTTCTATCTAAAATGTAAATGCACCCATACACGTTTCATTTTTGACCTTTCTATCACTTAAAAAATATGCAATCCTCTGGCAGTCAGTTACTAAATGGAGAGAACGCAAACCGTCAAATTATCGTTCCCCCAAACAAGTAATTCATTACTATACATATCCATTAGCATAAATAACGCACTAGACAACATAAATTCTTGGTAAAATTCTGGCCACAGCCTATTTATTAAAACCCAACATTACAAAACATAAGTAAAAATATAAAAAACAACTCTTAAACCACAAATTAACTCAAAATAAACAAACCAGCAGTGCTTGTCTAAAAATCAAGATCTCTAACACCCATAGACCATGCTATACCCTCCATACCTCTGGACATAGTAAGGTACTAAGTCCACTGAATTTTATAAAACCCATAAAGCTCCAAGGAAACATGTGCCCCAGGAGCTACCCATGGGGAGGTCAACCCAACCACCTCTGGCCCTGGTCCACAAGTGTACATAAAGAGGTCTAGCACCCCCACCACAGACTGGACTGACCCGGCAGTTCAGACACGCCCCCCTACACGAAACATTGGAGCTGTTCTCAAATTGCCAACACAAAAAGGCTCAACCCGGACTCATTAAAATGAACTTAATCGCAAGAAAATGGACACCTGTGAGTCTGATACTACTAAATATGACACCCCAACCCCTCATGTGAACACTTATTGGCACTAATCAATTTGGAAGTCTGAAAAGCCCCACAAAATGCCAAAGAAAATGCTGCCGTAAACAGGGCAATTTGTAGTCAGACACCTTGAGCAACACCTTGAGCAGCTTTGCTATATCTGAAACATTCATCAGCTTAAAACAAAATGCCAAAGCAGACTGTTTCCTCTCCACCACAGAAGGGGACAGCCCCTTTAACCTCCATGACCAGAGGTATTTGAATAGCACCCCCACACACGCCACTTCACATTCAGCATGCCTTGGGAAAGCCCTGCCTCTCATTCCGTCCAAACGCTAGTGCAGGTGGCCCATGAACATGGAGCTAAGGAGGATCTTACCAAAGTGGCAAGTCCTCCATGCCAAGATTCCACAACAATTCCAGGAAATCCTTTCCCACTCCATCGGCATAAGGTGCCAGCTTCCGAAAGCCCTGCCACTGCAAACGAAAAAGGGCGTCAGCAATCGAATTCCTAACCCCTGGGATATGCTTCGCCCTCACAAGCACATTCAAGCACTGCAGCACTAGTGCCCTCAATAGCCTTGTATCACAGGAGGGGAGGAAGCAGAGTAGCCATTGATCACAACCACCACTCCCATGTTATTGTTGTAAAACAAGTCAGATACAGTATCTCACAAAAGTGAGTACACCCCTCACATTTTTGTAAATATTTTATTATATATTTTCATGTGACAACACTGAACAAATGACACTTTGCTACAATGTAAAGTAGTGAGTGTACAGCCTGTATAACAGTGTAAATTTGCTGTCCCCTAAAAATAACTCAACAAACAGCCATTAATGTCTAAACCGTTGGCAACAAAAGTGAGGACACCCCTAAGTGGAAATGTCCAAATTGGGCCCAATTAGCCATTTTCCCTCCCCGGTGTCATGTGACTCATTAGTGTTACAAGGTCTCAGGTGTGAATGGGGAGCAGGTGTGTTAAACTTGATGTTATTGCTCTCACACTCTCTCATACTGGTCACTGGAAGTTCAACATGGCACCTCATAGCAAAGAACTCTCTGAGGATCTGAAAAAAATAATTGTTGCTCTACATAAAGATGGCCTAGGCAATAAGAAGTTTGCCAAGACCCTGAAACTGAGCTTTAGCACGGTGGGCAAGACCATACAGCGGTTTTACAGAACAGGTTCCACTGTCTTTGGGAAATAGACGTATGAGTGCTGCTAGCATTGCTGCAGAGGTTGAAGGGGTGGGGGGGTCAGCCAGTCAGTGCTCAGACCATACGCCGCACTCTGCATCAAATTGGTCTGCATGGCTCTCGTCTCAGAAGGAAGCCTCTTCTAAAGATGATGCACAAGAAAGCCAGCAAACAGTTTGTTGAAGACAAGCAGACTAAGGACATGGATTGCTGGAACCATTTCCTGTGGCCCGATGAGACCAAGATAAACTTATTTGGTTCAGATGTTTGTCTTGCCTACAGTCAAGCATGGTGGTGGGAGTGTCATGGTCTGAGCCTGCATGAGTGCTGCTGGCACTGGGGAGCTACAGTTCATTGAGGGAACCATGAATGCCAACATGTACTGTGACATATTGAAGCAGAGCATGATTCCCTCCCTTCGGAGACTGGGTCGCAGGGCAGTATTACAACATGATAACGACCCCAAACACACCTCCAAGATGACCACTGCTTTGCTAAAGTAGCTGAGGGTAAAGGTAATGGACTCGCCAAGCATGTCTCCAGACCTAAACCCTATTGAGCATCCTCAAACGGAAGGTTTGGGAGCGCAAGGTCTCTAACATCCACCAGCTCTGTGATGTCGTCATGGAGGAGTGGAAGAGGACTCCAGTGGCAACCTCAGCGCTGCGGAATCTGTTGGCGCTCTACAAATGCCTGATAATAATAATAAAAATAATAACCCGTGAAGCTCTGGTAAACTCCATGCCCAAGAGGGTTAAGGCAGTGCTGGAAAATAATGGTGGCCACACAAAATATTGACACTTTGGGTCCAATTTGAACATTTCCAATTAGGGGTGTACTCATTTTTGTTGCCAACGGTTTATTATTATTATTATTATTATTATTATTATTATTATTATCGGTTATTTGTAGAGCGCCAACAGATTCCGCAGCGCTATTAACAAAGGCGGAGTACAAAAAAAACATTTATAGGGGATCAAATGGGTAGAGGGCCCTGCCAAGAGTTGCACTGTTGTAGTCAGCTCTTGAGAAGGTGATCAACAAACAGCTGGACTCTTAAGCTTACATGCTAGGGGGGTTCAGGGGATAGCAATGGAGGAGAGGAACTGGTATAAAGTAAGGTTAGCGTAGGTTGTATGCATCCCTAAACAGTAGAGTCTTTAGGGAGCACTTGAAGCTTTTAAAACTAGAAGAGAGTCTTGTGGAGCGAGGCAGAGAGTTCCACAAGATGGGAGCCAGTCTGGAGAAGTCCTGTAAACGGGAGTGTGATGAGGTGACAAGAGAGGAGGAGAGTAGGAGGTCTTGAGCAGAGCGAAGGGGACGGGAAGGAGAGTATCTGGAGACAAGATCTGAGATATAGGGGGGAGCAGTGCAGTTGAGGGCTTTGTATGTCAGAGTGAGAATTTTGTGTTTGATCCTAGAGGCAAGAGGAAGCCAGTGAAGAGATTGGCAGAGAGGTGCAGCAGATGAAGAGCGACTTGTAAGGAAGATGAGTCTGGCAGAGGCATTCATTAAGGATTGTAAAGGAGCTAGGCGGTAGGTGGGGAGACCAGAGAGGACAGAGTTGCAGTAATCGAGGTGGGAGAGGATGAGAGAGTGGATTAAAATCTTAGTTGTGTCTTGTGTAAGGAAGTGTCTAATTTTAGAGATGTTTTTAAGGTGGAAGCGGCAGGCTTTAGTCAAAGACTGAATGTGAGGAGTGAAAGAAAGATCTGAGTCAAATGTGACCCCGAGACATCGGGCATGTGGGGTAGGGGTAATGATGGAGTTGTCGACAGTTATAGAGAGATTGGGGGTGGAGAGTTTTGAAGAAGGGGGGAAAATAAGGAGCTCAGTTTTGGAGAGATTTAGCTTGAGGTAATGAGAGGACATCCAGTTGGAGATGTGAGAAAGACAGTTAGTGACACGGGTTAGCAAGGAAGGAGAAAGGTCTGGTGCAGAGAAGTAGATTTGGGTGTCGTTGGCATACAAATGATAATGTAAACCATGAGATTTTATTAGGGAACCTAGTGATGACGTGTAGATTGAGAAGAGAAGGGGACCGAGGACAGAGCCTTGCGGTACTCCGACAGAAAGTGGTGACGGGGCAGAGGAGGCCCCAGAGAAGGCTACACTAAAGGTACGGTTTGACAGGTAGGAAGAGAGCCACGAGAGGGCTGTGTCACATATGCCGAAGGATTGGAGGGTTTGGAGCAAGAGAGGGTGGTCAACAGTGTCAAAGGCAGCGGACAGATCAAGGAGAATAAGCAGAGAAAAGTGGCCTTTTGATTTTGCTGTAAGTAGGTCGTTGGTAACCTTAACAATTGCTGTTTCTGTGGAGTGATGGGGACGAAATCCAGATTGCAATGGGTCAAGGAGGGAGTTTATTGTAAGGAAATGGGAAAGGCGTGCATAAGCTAGTTTTTCGAGAAGCTTTGATACAAGAGGGAGGAGGGAAATAGGGCGGTAGTTGGATGGGGAGGTAGGATCAAGGGAAGGTTTTTTGAGGATAGGTGTGACCAGTGCATGTTTCAGCGATGAGGGAAATATACCGGTGCTGAAGGAGAGGTTGAAAGTTTGTGTGAGTATAGGGGTAAGGGTGGCAGAGAGGGAGGGGAGTAGCTGTGAGGGGATAGGGTCAAGGGGACAGGTAGTGAGGTGAGAGCGCAGTATAAGTGCCGAAACTTCTTCCTCAGTAACAGGGGAGAATGAGCTAAGTTTAAGGTTATGTGGGTTGTGGTTGATTGAGAGCATTTAAGGGGGTGAGGGAATGGAATTATGTTGAGAGCTGATTTCATTTCTGATGGAGTTGATTTTGTTATTGAAGTGGTTGGCAAAGTCTTGAGCTGACAAAGAAGTTGTATTAGGAGGTGGGGGAGGGCGGAGAAGAGTATTGAAAGTGGAGAACAAACGTTTTGGGTTTGAAGAAAGATTAGAGATAAGAGTAGAGAAGTAGTGTTGCTTATGGAAATTAAGGGCAGAGTAGTAGGAGTTCAAGATAAATTTGTAGTGTTGAAAATCAGCTGAACTCCTAGATTTTCTCCAGTGCCGCTCAGCAGTACGGGAACATCTGCATAGCTATCGTGTCAGTGGAGTATGCCAGGGCTGAGGATGAGTGTTTGATTTCCGAGCTATGGTAAGAGGGGCGAGATTGTCAAGGACGGATGTAAGGGTGGAATTATAGTGGAAGATAGATTGGTCAGGGCATGAAAAGGAGGAGAAGGATGAGAGGAGAGGTTTGATGGAATTAGAAAACTGTTGTTGATCTAATGACGTAATGCTTCTGTGAAGTTTGGTGTGAGGAGCAGAAGGAGGGAGAGTTGTAGGGAGGGATGATATGTTGCAAGTAAGGAGATGGTGGTCAGAAAGAGGAAAGGGGGAGTTTGTGAAGTTTGAGAGGGTGCATCGATAGCTAAAGATCAGGTCAAGGGAGTGACCATCTTTGTGAGTGGGAGAATCAGTCCATTGTGACAAACCAAAAGAGGAAGTGAGTTGCAGAAGTTTTTTTGCAGAGGAGGCAGTGGGATTGTCAAGAGGGATGTTGAAGTCACCAAGAATGAGGGAAGGGGTGTCTGAGGAAAGGAAATAAGGTAGCCATGCAGCCAAGTGATCTAGAAATTGAGTTGAGACATTAATGGCTGTGTGTTGAGTTATTTTGAGGGGACAAATTTACACTGTTATACAGGCTGTACACTCACTACTTTACATTGTAGAAAAGTGTTATTTCTTCAGTGTTGTCACATGAAAAGATATAATAAAATATGTACAAAAGTGTGAGGGGTGCACTCACTTTTGTGAGATACTGTATGTCCCAAAACTGTGCATGGGTAATAAACGAAAAGCTGCCTCTATGTCGACCTTTGCCATTAAAGCATGCTGCCCTGCTGCTCTAACCAGCTCAACCACCTGTTTAAATGATACATATTTCACCAAGGCCAATTCAGGTAGCATACCGTCATTCCCCAAACGCCCTACAGGGAACCATAAATAATGAATCATTCAAAATTTTCCCACATTACACTTGGGCACAACACTCCTACACAACCCCTGGAAAGTAAACCATGGAAAAGGCCCCCCATATGGCACAGCTCCACTTTCTTTTTGCCATTTCTCACGCACCACTTTTGGCCATTCCCTGACAGATTTCAGGTTGCCCTAGAAACACTCTGATCCCCCAACCAACGGAATAACAAAACAAAAAGAGAAACAGTGTAAAAGGACCAACCTCTCTTACTGGCATACCGACCTAGCCAGGGCTCCATCCTTTCCACCCTGACTAATATTATTCCCTTTGCCAGACACATCAGGTTTAACTGGAGTTTTCCCCTTTTTTAAAACATTTGGCATAAGAGTGGGAGCCCCCACAGCTGGAGCATTGATGCCTAAATGTGCATGATGCGCCCCACTTGCATTGGCCTTCTTTGGACATGAAGCAGAAACCCTTTTTGATGGGTGCTGATCCGCCGGCATTTACTCGAAAGGGCCCTTAACGGCATCATCACTTTCAACTAGAGTCCTATGTCCCTTTCATCACTTTTCATGTCAGGCTTGGCGGCGAGACGTTGACAAAAATACGTCCACTATGCTATCCTGCCAGAAGTACATGGAGCTGCTGCTATCTCATCAAGATAACAAAAGAGCAGAACCCCTTGTTCTGGAAACCATTCCGCCATAACACTTGCATAAATCACAAACGCTAGGAACCAATTGGTGAACGTTTTTGGAAGGTTTCTATTGCACTTTTTGCACTCATCTTCCTCCTTCTTGCTGTCTTCAGACAATTTGAATGAATCCTCCAAAGGCAGCATTGAGAACAGCTCAATACATTTTTCCAATTATTTTTCTTTGGTCTCCTTATTTAGGTGCAGCCCTAATGGACCAACGAAATGTCATGATCTAGACATAGCCGTATCTGCCATCCTAAACTCTGCTCATGCTCTGACCGTTTGCGCGGTTCCCACAAGACCACCCTAACTTAGAGATGACACACCAACTCGCTCCCCATTTGAAACTGACATAGTCCCTTGGCCTCCCGCTTGACCGGGAGCCGTATCTGCCATTTGCACAGCCACAGCTAATAGTACCTACGCCTTCACAGCTGGAGGAGGGAGCCCGTAGAAGGTACCACAGCCTCCACCCCCCTCCACCAGTCCTTCAGGCCTTTCAATAGGTTCACTGAAACTCTATCACTCACATGCAACACACCATCCATACCCTTTTGCCCTAGCTCACGTACCACACAGCAACGGCATCCAGGTAATAGATATACATGAGTTTCTGTACTGGTCACACAATCACTGTGCAGAATGTTGCAAGGTCAGAATGCATTCAAGTTACATGAAAAGCAGGTAAAATAAACAATGAAAATATATCACAAAGTGGAGACTACATTTTTAGCTTCATTTCCTTTTAAGATGCAGAAAATGTGAACTGTCTGTGCTGCAAAACAAAAACACATTTTTTCTGACCGTTATGCAAGTCATTTATATGCATATTTTTATGTTCAGAACCTGCTCTTTTAAAATATACAATGGAATATTTTGGCTTACATTTACCCTTTAATTTAATGCCAATCTGCTGGTGGGGTCACTTTGCATCCAGGGGACCTGTTTGTATAAGCTGTTCTTTATATACCAAAAATGTCATTTTGACATCTTTAAAGAGAATTATTTTCATTTTTTTTTACGTTGTTCTCAGAGTCACGCCAAAGTTAGTAACATTCACACTGTGGATCAGACAGAGTTGGGAGCGGAATGGGGCAGTCAGTAGGGGGGAAAGAACAATGCTCTGATATATCTTCTATACCCCCAGCAGCACCCCTCTGCTCTAAAGCCCTGAAATCCTTTGAAACTGTAGACTTTTTAAGGGAAAATCTTTCAGAGAAACAAGAACTTGAAATATTTCTTATATAAACCATTGGTCTGTGTTCTGAATTACCAAAACAGAGGTGGCATTAGCCAGATTACAACCTCAAGACATTAAAGTATTTTTTTTTTTAATTTATAAATGAAGTGTATTGACTGCAATAAAAAATATCTGCCTACACAATAAGGGATAGATTATGAGTGGAGCGCTATCGTTAGCTTGAGGAGTGTAAATGCAATTGCGACATTGCTGTGTTTTACGCTCAAATCCATATTACAAGTGGTGCGTTATTAAAAATACCAAAAATTTGTTTGCACGACCGTGTGGTAATTTACACTTCCCATATTTTCTATGGGTATCGTTGAACTGTGATGAGCACTCGTATTACAAGTTGAAAGTAAATGCTGTTGCTTGAACGCAATCGTTACTGAAGGAAACAATTGCACTAAACTACATTCTTAACCCCTAAACCGCCACCGTTCTACATTGCAAACTACCCCTTTACACTATTAACCCATAAACCGCCACCCCCCCCCACTGCAAACTAAGCTTCTACACTATTAACCCCTAAACTGCCACACCCCCACAAAAAAGCACCTACACTATTAACCCCTAAACCACGCACCCCCCACTGCAAAGTAACCCACTAACATCTAAACCGCCTAACCTAACACCCCTTAACCCCTTAGTGACCGAGGACGTGCAGGGTACGTCTGAAAAAAAAAGGCAGTTAACGCCTGACGACGTACCCTGCACGTCCTCGGCTAAAGTGAGTGCTGGAAGCGATCAAGATCGCTTCCAGGCACTATTACAGTACTGCAGGGATGCCTCGATGTCTGGGCATCCCTGCAGTGCTGTTACGGAGTGCCGGGACCGGAGCGATCACTCCCCCTTGAGTGATCACTTCCGGTTTTGCTCCACGTGGAGCCCGGCAGTGCAGCAGAGCATCGGAAGCGATCGGACACGCTTCCGATGCTCTGCTAGTGTGCTAAGTGCCTCGGTGGGTCGAGGCACTTAGTTAGTGTATTAATAAAATAAAAAATGTAAAAAAATAAATAAAATATAAAATAAAAAAGCCCCACATATAGCGCCCCCCCCCCCTCCCCCATGAGGCTTCCAAAATGGCGATGCCCGGTGCATCATGGGGCATCTGGGGGTGTCCCTAGCCTGTCTCACCATAGGGGCAAGCTAGGGTCACCCAATCTGAGCCTTCTTAGAAAAAAAAAATAATAATAATAAAATACCCCATTTGTCTGATCATGTCAATATTTGTAAATATTGACTCTGATCAGTGTGGATCTCCCTCCCTCTCCTCACTTGCCATTTTGTTGGAGAAAGAGAGAGACCTGTATTTTAGCAGAGAGAGATTTATTTCTTTTATTTGTTAAAAAATTTAAAATCCAAAGGCTCTTTTCAGAGCCATTAACCCCTAGCTTGCCAGTGATCACTATAAATCACTGGCAGTAGCACAGCTGCACTTTTTTTTGCTGTCTGTGCATTTTTTTAGGGGTTAATTTTTGTTGTTGTATTTTTTTTAAAAAACTCAAAGGCTCCTTTCAGAGCCATTTAGCTAATTTAATTTAATTTAAAGACTATTTAACCCCTAGCTTGCCAGTGATCGCTATACATCACTGGCATTAGCATAGCTGTACTTTTTTGCTGTCTGTGCATTTTTTAGGGGTTAATTTTTGTTGTTGTAATTTTTTAAAAACCTAAACGCTCCTTTCAGAGCCATTTAGCTAATTTAATTTAATTTAAATAGTATTTAACCCCTAGCTTGCCAGTGATCGCTATACATCACTGGCATTAGCATAGCTGTACTTTTTTGCTGTCTGTGAATTTTTTTAGGGGTTAATTTGTGTTGTTGTAATTTTTTAAAAAACCAAAGGCTCCTTTCAGAGCCATTTAGCTAATTTAATTTAATTTAAAGAGTATTTAACCCCTAGCTTGCCAGTGATCGCTATAAATCACTGGCATTAGCATAGCTCTACATTTTTGCTGTCTGTGCATTTTTTTAGGGGTTAATTTTTGTTGTAATTTTTTAAAAACCTAAACGCTCCTTTCAGAGCCATTTAGCTAATTTAATTTGATTTAAAGAGTATTTAACCCCTAGCTTGCCAGTGATCGCTATAAATCACTGGCATTAGCATAGCTGTACTTTTTTTTTTAAAAACCCAAAGGCCATTTAGTTAATTTAATTTAAAGAGTATTTAACCCCTAGCTTGCCAGTGATCGCTATAAATCACTGGCATTAGCATAGCTGTACTTTTTTTAAAAAAAACCCAAAGGCCATTTAGTTAATTTAATTTAAAGAGTATTTAACCCCTAGCTTGCCAGTGATCGCTATAAATCACTGGCATTAGCATAGCTGTACTTTTTTTAAAAAAAACCCAAAGGCCATTTAGTTAATTAATTAATTTTGGTTTTCTGTGACAGATACAAAAATGTCACAGAAAAGATATAGTGTTGAGGAGGCGTATGCCATCCTTGCGTCAGAGTCAGATGCCTCTATGTCTGACTCAGACCCCAATTTTGACCCTGCCATATGCTCAGATACATCATTAGATGCAGTCTCAACTGATAGTGATGTATCTGTGGCTGCTAGCCCCCCTGCCAGCCCCCCTGCCAGCCCCCCTGCTAGAAGGAGGCGTGTTGCTGCCATTGCCGCTGAAGAGGGGGTAACGCCTCATCTCCAGAGGCCAGATATCCCACCCTTCACAGCAAATGCTGGCATAAATATAGATGTGGCAGGTTTTAGCCCCCAACAGTTTCTGGAGGTGTTTCTGGGTGATGATGTATTGGGGAACATTGTCGCCCAAACTAATTTATATGCCCATCAGTACCGTGCTGCAAAGCCTGAAACATATTTGGCAAAGCAGCAATGGGCCCCCATCAATGTGCCAGAATTTAAAAAATTCTGGGCATTGACTATGCTGATGGGCATCATAAAGAAACCCTCCGTTCGCTCCTACTGGAGCAGTAGCCCCATCTGCTCTACCCCCATTTTCTCCCAGAGTATGTCGAGGCAGAGATATGAAATGATTCTTCATTTCATGCACTTCAGCGACAACAGCCTGTGCCCCCCTAGGGAGCATCCCCAATTTGACAGGCTGTATAAAATCCGCCCCCTGATTACCCACTTTTCTGCCAGGTTTGCAGAGGCTTATACACCTGGAAGGAATATATGCGTTGATGAATCCCTGATGAAGTATAAGGGAAGGCTGGGATTCAAGCAGTATATTCCTTCCAAGCGCTCCAGGTATGGGGTAAAGGTGTATAAGCTCTGTGAGAGCGAGACTGGGTATACTCAGGCCTTCCGGGTGTATGAGGGAAAGGATAGCCACCTTGACCCTCCAGGTTGCCCAGAACATATGGGAACCACTGGCAAGATTGTCTGGGACCTGATATTACCCCTAATGAACAAAGGGTATCACTTGTACTTAGACAATTTTTATACAAGTGTCCTTTTGTTCAAGCTACTGTATTGCTTTGATACAGTAGCTTGCGGTACTATTAAAAAGAACCGCAAAGGTTTCCCAGGACAACTTGTACGCACCCGGCTACGAAGGGGGGAGACCTCTGCTCTGCGCCAAGAGGAGCTGTTGGCACTGAAGTACAGAGACAAGAAGGATGTATACCTTCTTACCACCATCCACACAGAGAGGACGGTGGCGGTCTCTGTACGTGGCAGAGCTGAGATCATAAGGAAGCCAGTGTGCATCAAATCTTATAACCGGCATATGGGTGGGGTTGATCTGGCAGATCAGCTGCTGCAGCCCTACCTAATTATGCGGAAGACAAGGGCCTGGTACAAAAAGGTTGCAATTTACCTAATGCAGATTGCAACCCACAACGCTTTTTTGTTGTTCAAAAAAGCAAACCCCGGAATGAAACTGACTTTTTTACAATTTCAGCTCCAGATCATTTCGGGGATTTTGTACCATGATGCACCTGCTCCCCGGGCGGTGATGGGAGAGAGCAGAGTTGGGGCTACTCATTTTATTTTTAAAATCCCCCCTACTGCCGCAAAGCAGAGACCACAAAAAAAATGCAGAGTCTGTACCAAGAGGGGGCAGAGAAGGGACACTGTATATCACTGTCCTGATTGCCCTGGACAGCCTGGACTCTGCATTGGGGACTGCTTCAAGCGGTACCATACAATGGTCAATTTTTAAAAAATAAATAAATTTGCTGTTTTTTTTGTTATGTTTACTGTTAAATTTTTTGTTATTTTTTTACTTTTAATGTGCCAGATTTTTACATTTCACTAATATATTTTTTTTTCTAAAATGGGGCTGTTCTTTTTTTTTTTTTTTACAAAAACCCCTGTCAAACCTATGCATGGGGACATAGGTGTACTCAGGGTGCCTAGCAGAAAACAACCTGTAGTATTTTTTTTGCACTAACTTACAACAGTCTCTCCTAAATCATAGTCAAAAAGCAATGTGTGTGTAAAAATGAAAATTGAAAAAATGCCACCATACACTTTCTCCAATTTTTTTAGCTAAAACAGTTACTTCAAATGCATCAAAGCACACCATATACAATACCTTGGGGTGTCAACATTTCAAAAATATGCACATTCATGGCAATAAATAAAAGTGGGGTTTACAATAGGCCCCAAACTAAAGATAGGCCTATCAGAAGAAATACTCTCACTTAATAACTAAAATCACAAGTCATAAAATTGTAACATAACCTTCCCAAAATCCTGGCAAACCTATGCATGGGGGGCATAGGTGTACTCAGGGTGCCTAGCAGAAAACAACCTGAAGTATTTTTTTGCACTAACTTACAACAGTCTCTCCTAAATCATAGTCAAAAAGCAATGTGTGTGTAAAAATGAAAATTGAAAAAATGCCACCATACACTTTCTCCAATTTTTTTAGCTAAAACAGTTACTTCAAATGCATCAAAGCACACCATATACAATACCTTGGGGTGTCAACATTTCAAAAATATGCACATTCATGGAAACAAATAAATTGGGGTATGTTAAAATACCCCCAAAAAGACAATAGGCAAAGAAAATATGTTAAATGTGAAAAAAAAAATCACAAACGCATGTTGGACATTTGGCATTACACCCCCCGAACAAGCCAAGAAACTTATGCATAGGTGGTATCACTGTACTCAGGAGATGTTGGTGAACACATATTGGGGTCTTCTTTGGCAGTAACACATAACAGGAGCTGAGAATGCATGTCTAAAGTACAATGTGTGTGAAAAATAACACACAAAAAATGACTGCCTAATAGTTTGACAAAGAATTAGTGCATGGAAAGTGTTAAAATACCAGCATTTTAAATACCCTAGGGTGTCTACTTTTCAAAAATATATGGTTTGATGGGGATAAATTACATTGGCCGGCTTCAGAAATGTCCTACATAGGACATGGGTGCATGGGATGTGAAAATTCCAAGTTGAAAAACTGGAATGCGCCCCCTAAAAATAAGGCCTTTTAGCCCCCAGAGAACCCAACACACCTATACATGGGTGGTATCACTGTACTCAGGAGATGTTGTTGAATACATATTGAGGTTTTTTTGGCAGTAACACATAACAGGGACTGAGAATATATGCCTAAAGTACAACGTGTGTGAAAAATAACACAAAAAAAATGACTACCCAAAAGTTTGACAAAGACTAGTGGTTGAAATAGTGCATGGAAAGTGTTAAAATACCAGCATTTGAAATACCCTAGGGTGTCTACTTTTCAAAAATATATGGTTTGATGGGGGTAATTTACATTGGCCGGCTTCAGAAATGTCCCAAATAGGACATGGGTGCATGATGACAGATGTGAAAATTCCAAGTTGAAAAACTGGAATGCGCCCCCTAAAATTAAGGCCTTTTAGCCCCCAGAGAACCCGACACACCTATACATGGGGGGTATCACTGTACTCAGGAGATGTTGTTGAATACATATTGAGGTTTTTTTGGCAGTAACACATAACAGGGACTGAGAATATATGCCTAAAGTACAATGTGTGTGAAAAATAATGCAAAAAAATGACTACCTAAAAGTTTGACAAAGACTAGTGGTTGAATTAGTGCATGGAAAGTGTTAAAATACCAGCATTTGAAATACCCTAGGGTGTCTACTTTTCAAAAATATATGGTTTGATGGGGGTAATTTACATTGGCCGGCTTCAGAAATGTCCCAAATAGGACATGGGTGCATGATGACAGATGTGAAAATTCCAAGTTGAAAAACTGGAATGCGCCCCCTAAAATTAAGGCCTTTTAGTCCCCAGAGAACCCGACACACCTATACATGGGGGGTATCACTGTACTCAGGAGATGTTGTTGAATACATATTGAGGTTTTTTTTGGCAGTAACACATAACAGGGACTGAGAATATATGCCTAAAGTACAATGTGTGTGAAAAATAATGCAAAAAAATGACTACCTAAAAGTTTGACAAAGACTAGTGGTTGAATTAGTGCATGGAAAGTGTTAAAATACCAGCATTTGAAATACCCTAGGGTGTCTACTTTTCAAAAATATATGGTTTGATGGGGGTAATTTACATTGGCCGGCTTCAGAAATGTCCCAAATAGGACATGGGTGCATGATGACAGATGTGAAAATTCCAAGTTGAAAAACTGGAATGCGCCCCCTAAAATTAAGGCCTTTTAGCCCCCAGAGAACCCGACACACCTATACATGGGGGGTATCACTGTACTCAGGAGATGTTGTTGAATACATATTGAGGTTTTTTTTGGCAGTAACACATAACAGGGACTGAGAATATATGCCTAAAGTACAATGTGTGTTAAAAATAATGCAAAAAAATGACTACCTAAAAGTTTGACAAAGACTAGTGGTTGAATTAGTGCATGGAAAGTGTTAAAATACCAGCATTTGAAATACCCTAGGGTGTCTACTTTTCAAAAATATATGGTTTGATGGGGGTAATTTACATTGGCCGGCTTCAGAAATGTCCCAAATAGGACATGGGTGCATGATGACAGATGTGAAAATTCCAAGTTGAAAAACTGGAATGCGCCCCCTAAAATTAAGGCCTTTTAGCCCCCAGAGAACCCGACACACCTATACATGGGGGGTATCACTGTACTCAGGAGATGTTGTTGAATACATATTGAGGTTTTTTTTGGCAGTAACACATAACAGGGACTGAGAATATATGCCTAAAGTACAATGTGTGTGAAAAATAATGCAAAAAAATGACTACCTAAAAGTTTGACAAAGACTAGTGGTTGAATTAGTGCATGGAAAGTGTTAAAATACCAGCATTTGAAATACCCTAGGGTGTCTACTTTTCAAAAATATATGGTTTGATGGGGGTAATTTACATTGGCCGGCTTCAGAAATGTCCCAAATAGGACATGGGTGCATGATGACAGATGTGAAAATTCCAAGTTGAAAAACTGGAATGCGCCCCCTAAAATTAAGGCCTTTTAGCCCCCAGAGAACCCGACACACCTATACATAGGGGGTATCACTGTACTCAGGAGATGTTGTTGAATACATATTGAGGTTTTTTTTGGCAGTAACACATAACAGGGACTGAGAATATATTCCTAAAGTACAATGTGTGTGAAAAATAATGCAAAAAAATGACTACCTAAAAGTTTGACAAAGACTAGTGGTTGAATTAGTGCATGGAAAGTGTTAAAATACCAGCATTTGAAATACCCTAGGGTGTCTACTTTTCAAAAATATATGGTTTGATGGGGGTAATTTGCATTGTCCGGCTTCAGAAATGTCCCAAATAGGACATGGGTGCATGATGACAGATGTGAAAATTCCAAGTTGAAAAACTGGAATGCCCCCCCTAAAATTAAGGCCTTTTAGCCCCCAGAGAACCCGACACACCTATACATGGGGGGTATCACTGTACTCAGGAGATGTTGTTGAATACATATTGAGGTTTTTTTTGGCAGTAACACATAACAGGGACTGAGAATATATGCCTAAAGTACAATGTGTGTGAAAAATAATGCAAAAAAATGACTACCTAAAAGTTTGACAAAGACTAGTGGTTGAATTAGTGCATGGAAAGTGTTAAAATACCAGCATTTGAAATACCCTAGGGTGTCTACTTTTCAAAAATATATGGTTTGATGGGGGTAATTTACATTGGCCGGCTTCAGAAATGTCCCAAATAGGACATGGGTGCATGATGACAGATATGAAAATTCCAAGTTGAAAAACTGGAATGCGCCCCCTAAAATTAAGGCCTTTTAGCCCCCAGAGAACCCGACACACCTATACATGGGGGGTATCACTGTACTCAGAAGTTGTTGTTGAACACATATTGAGGTGTTTTTGGTCAGTAACATATAACAGGAACTGAGAATCCATGCCTAAAGTACAATGCGTGTGAAAAATAACACACCAAAATGACTACCCAAAAGTTTGACAAAGACTGGTGGTTGAATTAGTGCATGCAAAGTGTTAAAATACCAGCATTTGAAATACCCTAGGGTGTCTACTTTTTAAAAATATATGGTTTGATGGGGGTAATTTGCATTGTCCGGCTTCAGAAATGTCCCAAATAGGACATGGGTGCATGACGACAGATGTGAAAATTCCAAATTAAAAAACTGGAATGCGCCCCCTAAAAATAAGGCCTTTTAGCCCCCAGAGAACCCAACAGACCTATACATGGGTGGTATCACTGTACTCAGGAGATGCTGCTGAAGACATATTGGGGTGTTATTTGGCAGTAACCCTTAACGTTCTCAGTAAATGTATTCTTGAATTGCTATTTTGTCAAAAAATCACCATTTTTTTTTTTTTTTTTCAAACTTTGGCATAGATTGGTGGTAAAATAGTTGCATGGAAAGAGTCAAAATACTCCATGTTTAATACCTTAGGTTGTGTTCTTTTAAAAAATATATATATGTGAAGGGTTAATCAGGGATTCCTGACAGATATCAGTGTTCCAATGTAACTATCGCTAATTTTTTTAAAAATTTTTTGGAAATAGCAAAGTGCTACTTGTACTTATTGCCCTATAACTTGCAAAAAAAGCAAAGAACATGTAAACATTGAGTATTTCTAAACTTAGGACAAAATTTAGAAACTATTTAGCATGGGAGTTTTTTGGTAGTTGTTGAAGTGTAGGAGATTTTGAGGGTCAAAGTTAAAAAAGTGTGTTTTTTTCAATTTTTTCCTCATATTTTATAAATTTTTTTATAGTAAATTATAAGATATGATGAAAATAATGGTATCTTTAGAAAGTCCATTTAATGGCGAGAAAAACGGTATATAATATGTGTGGGTACAGTAAATGAGTAAGAGGAAAATTACAGCTAAATACAAACACCGCAGAAATGTAAAAATAGCCTTGGTCCCAAACGGACAGAAAATGGAAAAGTGCTGCGGTCATTAAGGGGTTAAGTTACCCAAAAACAGACTAACCTTACCTTTACAGAATAAAAAAATGTAACTACCTTTAAAAAAAATTACCTGGAAAAATTAAAAAAATCGAACATTAGCTTTAAAAAAAAATAAATAATAAATAACATTACAAAAAAGAAAAAACTAACATTACAAACAATAACAAACAAATTACCAAAAATAAAAAATGGGATATTTAGCTATTTTGCTGCCCAGAATGTTTTAAAAAAAATTACAACCTTAATCTTAAAAAAAAAAAAGCCCACCCAAAAAGAAAACCTAACACTAAACCCTGAATATGGTACTCCTCAAATATGAATCCGAGCAGCAGGGCTCCATCTTCCTCCCGGCGGCGATCTTTGTATCTTTATTGCAGCAGTGGTCTTCATACATCTTCGGATTTTGATCACAGACGATCCTCCTTTATGTGGTCACCAGCTGCACTCTGAATTTTGAATGTGAGGTACTCCATTTATATAGGAGTACCCTTACATTCTTATTGGCTGATTTTCATTTTCAAATTCAAATCAGCCAATAGAAAAAGCTTTCATTCTATTGGCTGATTTAAATTTGACTTTTTAATTATCTGTCACTAACACTGCAAATGAGTATCAAAGTTTCTTTGAATTGACGTACTTATGGAGATAGGCAAGAGGCATGACAATGTTTCTTTTTGGTTTGGGGGGAGGGGTGACAATGGACTTTTATTTAGGTTAATAAAATGAAGCACAACATTTGTATGCGATTGTATATTTAAAAACTATAGATATAAGTGCAATATATAATGTTTTGTTCTCTGCTGATGTAACTTATACCAGAATGTATCCTTGTAACTGTTGTCATGACGTTCTTCAATAAAAATATAATACTGCCAATAATCAGCGATTCTGCTGTTATAAGGGGTTATAGCTTTCAGAAATCAAACTAGAAATTTGTGCGAGAACCCGGCGTTTCTTTAAACTTTAATGTTATGCCTAATACAAAAAAATTACGCTGTTTTCAGTGCACCATACCTTATAATCGCTATTATTTTCGTATGCATAGGTTCCTTTGAGTATTTTGATAAATGCTTGCCACCTTTTAATTTTCAAGAAAAGCTGGGAGTTCTGTGGGGTGAAAATGTTAATAGTTATACGCTGGAATTTGAAAGGAAATTTCATATATGCCCATGTTCAGGCCAATTTACAAAAACAATTACACTGTATTTTGTACTTATAAATACGAATTTCTATGTGTTTTTTACACATCCAGTGCACTTAAATTATGATTTACGCAGTGCATATTTAATATGATTTATTACGGTGTAATTTACATACAAATGTTATATTTTTGATAAAATACGATTTTTGGTGAACAATTTTGTTACGATTTTTCATTACCTTAAAGGGACAGTCTAGGCCAAAATAAACTTTCATGATTCAGATAGAGCATGTAATTTTAAACAATTTTCCAATTTACTTTTATCACCAATTTTGCTTTGTTCTCTTGGTATTCTTAGTTGAAAGCTTAACCTAGGAGGTTCATATGCTAATTTCTTAGACCTTGAAGTCCACCTCTTTTCAGAATGCATTTAACAGTTTTTCACCACTAGAGGGTGTTAGTTCACGTATTTCATATAGATAACACTGTGCTCGTGCACGTGAAGTTATCTGGGAGCAGGCACTGACTGGCTAGACTGCAAGTCTGTCAAAAGAACTGAAAAAGGGGCAGTTTGCAGAGGCTTAGATACAAGATAATCACAGAGGTTAAAAGTATATTATTATAACTGTGTTGGTTATGCAAAACTGGGGAATGGGTAATAAAGGGATTATCTATCTTTTAAAACAATAAAAATTCTGGTGTAGACTGTCCCTTTAACAATACAATTTTTCCAGAGTATTTTTTGTGTAAATTGTTAAATTATTTGTTTTGTATGAAATTTAAATTCCAATTTTCATTGTGCACTTCTGTATTGTCTGCATCCCATGCAAAAATGCAGTATACGCCCCTTAGCAAGACACCCTGTTTTCAGGATAAATTATAGAATTCCACCAGGCAAATAAAAGTACTGATGAGAATTCTTTTAGATTCTCACCAGCCCAGAGAGCTTTATTCAATTGGAACTTCAATCACAAATGAACATAGCATAGCTTTGTTTTCCTAAACGGACATAAAAATGCAAAACAAAAACAATCTATTTTGGAACATGTTATTATTGCAATATTGCTGCAAATAGATAAAACACATAGTTAAAGTCAGCTCCAGTGCAACAATAAGCCATGTCTGTAGCCACCAATAACCAGCTAGCTTTTCAACAAAGAATACAAATAGTACTAAACTACATTTGATAATAGAAGTTAATTATTTTTTTTTTTTAAAAAGAATCTTAAAATAAATTGTCATGGTAGTTTAATTTTGGCTTCCATGTCCCTTTAAGACCGGGTAATGTTGCTGAAGAAATCTGTAATCAGTATAACAGATTTCTACAGGCCTGTGAAAGACACATATCTTAATTAAGTCATGTATTCAGGGTCTCGCTGAGGGAGGACAGACAGTTTTCACCCTGGGGAGGGGGTCAAGCACATTATAAAAGCCTATGACCCTGCAACACCGCCCATATAATTCTAGCTCCTTTCTTCCTAGCTTAAATTTTCAGACTCAATCTTGTGTTATAATCTCTAAATATGGTGAGTGCAGTGGGACATAAAGCATAGCTATCTTTATTCCAATGTCCTGGTTCAAAATCAAAATTAAACTTTTTTAAGTGCTCCCATAAAAACAGAAAGGACATTCCCGCCTACATCATTTGGTTTCCATATTTTTTAACTACAGTTTCTTTTTAGAATATTAATTTTAAATGTATGTCTTAATTGTAAAATAGAAAGAACACAGAGTAATACTAGGAAGATGTGTTATAAATGAATTGTGCAATTTTATGGAACAATCGGTTCTTCTTGAAAGTAGCTGAACCATTTACATTCTGGTTTTCTGAGAAAATATTTGTATAGCTAAAAGGTTTTCAAATGTAGTTTGGACAATATGTTCTTAGCTGCATGATGGGAAATTACTGTTAGATGCACTGTATGGTTTCCTTCACTACAATATAGAATATATAAAAAAACATTCTGAAAGAAAAAAATGCTAATGTTATTTTCTAAAAGAAGAACAAAGTAATTTTAAATATATGCAATTAAAAATGTGCCAGGTGTCCAGTATTCAACCGTACAGTCCCGTATTTTGTCACGCTGTCCAGTAAAATTGTCACAAAAATACTGGACTCTTAAATGTCCAGTTTTTTTTTTTTTTTTTTTTTTTTAATCCCTGTGTGTTGGCTAAATATAAAAGGCCACCTGTGCCTAAATATATAACAAATATGGAGCAGAAGAAGTGAGGGGCAGTCAAGGGGGTAAAGTAACGTATTTTTACATATGTTACTGGCAGCCAAAAAGGTAAAATTATGATTTGTTACTGGCGGCAAAGGAGTAAAATTACTGCTCAGTTGTGAAAAATATACATCAATGATCAAGAGTGAGGGTTAAGGTAGAGGTTTTAGGGAGCACTGTGTGACCTCACCTACCACTGTGCCCAGTTACAGACAGATTGTCTAGTAATTTTTTGTGGAGGTGAGCTGACAACGCTATATGCATTTGATATATACTACTGAGAGCTATATGCTGATATATATGGCTTCAAATATATGACTGTTGTAATTGGCTCACCCAATGTGTTCAGCTAGCTCCCAGTAGTGCATTGCTGTTTCTGAGCCTACCTAGGTATGCTTTTCAACAAATGATAACAAGAAAACTATGTAAATTAGATACAAATAAATTGGAAAATTGTTTAAAATTGCATGCTCTATCTGAATCATGAAAGAAAAAAAATTGTTTAATGACCCTTTAAGCTGCATTTGCAGCTTTGGAACCCATTGCAGTGCAAGACGTAGATAACCTCTGAAAGTAAATTGGAAAGTTATTTAAACCATGTAAGAAAAATATTGGGTTTCATATCCCTTTTAAGGGACATTGTATTGGAAAAGGACAAATTAGAGCATATATATTTTTTTAGAATGCCCCTTTAAACATTTTATGGGGAACTGCATTTTGAGTTGAAGGTACTTTTAATGGTATCTGAGATGTTATATTAAATATGTGGAAGATACTGTGTTGTAATGTTTGGAAGGTCATGTTTATAGCACTGGAGCTGCCAGAATTTCTATTCAGACCAATGGAAAGAGTGACTCACAGCGAGGGGAGCAAGGGGTTAATTGGAGTGTATTTGATTTGGGCACTTCTAGCTGCCACACACAGAGGAGAAAGAAGAATCTGTGCAGAAACTGCAAACACCCAGAACTCCTAGCACCAGACATGAGAGGCGGACAGTTTACTTTACGAGACTTTAGAACACACAAAAACTCAACGTTCAGCATCCAGAGTGCAAAGCACAGAAATGATAACAAGGCAAAAGGAATTCTCTAACAAGTCACAAGTTGTTTTTATATTAAACAAAATGATGTATCCAATGCCAATATGGTCAATATTTTATCTTACAAAAGGTCTCTGATCTCATAATGCATAATGCACTGAAGTCATTTTTAGTCTTTTTGCATTTAATTTTAGTGCTTTTTCATTAGTCATTCACAACAATAGTTAATAACTATTTAATAAGTAATCTACCTAGTTAAAATAAATACAAACTTAGCTGTGAAATAAAAATAAAACCTAAGATAGCTACAATGTAACTATTAGTTATATTGTAGCTAGCTTACGGTTTATTTTACAGGTAAGTATTTAGTTTTAAATAGGAATAATTTAGTTATTAATAGTAGGTTATATTTAGATTTATTTTAATTATATTAAAGTTAGGGTTAGGGTTAGACTTAGGGTTAGCTTTAGGGGATAATAACTTTAGTATAGTGGCGGCGACGTTGGGGGCGGCAGATTAGGGGTTAATAATATTTAACTAATGTTTGTGATGCAGGAGTGTGGCGGTTTAGGGGTTAATATGTTTATTATAGTGGCGGCGATGTCAGGAGCTGCAGATTAGGGGTTATTATTTCTATTATAGTGTTTGCGATGCGGGAGGGCCTTGGTTTAGGGGTTAATAGGTAGTTTATGGGCGTTAGTGTACTTTGTAACACTTTAGTTATGAGTTTTATGCTACAGCTTTGTAGCGCAAAACCCATAACTACTGACTTTAGATGGCGGAACAAATCTTGTCGGTATAGGCTGTACGGCTCACTTTTTGGCCTCCCAGGCAAAACTCATAATACCGGCGCTATGGAAGTCCCATTGATAAAGGACTTTTTGAAAGGTGCAGTAGTTACGTTGTGTTACGGCCAAAAAGGTGTGAGGTACAACTATACCTACAAGACTCGTAATAGCAGCGGTAGTGAAAAAGAAGCGTTATGAGCCATAACGCAGAACTTGTAATCTAGTCGAGTGTTGGGTATGCAAAAACTGTGGAATGGGTAATAAAGGGATATTAAACACACAGATAAAGTATTG
This sequence comes from Bombina bombina, assembly GCF_027579735.1. NCBI lineage: Eukaryota > Metazoa > Chordata > Amphibia > Anura > Bombinatoridae > Bombina > Bombina bombina. The sequence continues at coordinate 219,250,657 of NC_069507.1, forward strand.
CTCTGGATAGATCATATCTATATGCATTTGCACCGATCCTAAAGATCAGCAGCAACCAGACCAGGGTGCAAGGTTAGATAACAGTATGTCATAAAGGAAGAAGGACCCCCACTTGCTGGTTTTCACATAAATTCACAGTACAATAAATTTATGTGCAAGTCCTATCTGCATGATTATATAATGTGTGTATTTATATATACGTGTATATATATATATATATATATATATATATATATATATATATATATATATATATATATATACTGTATATTTGTGTGTGTGTGACGTGTGTATATATATATATATATATATATATATATATATATTTGTGTGTTACTAATATTTTTACATATGATGTTGGTAAAGCCTATCAGGCGAAACGCGTTGATCTGTTGTGAGCTGTGCACTGTTATAAAGAATACTACAAATCCACAAGTTATTGATTCCCAGATTTGAAAATTCCCCCAGCCGGCTGGGATCCAATCATATTGCGAGACAGCATCACATGATCGGCTCTGTGGTTGCGAGGAGGATGCTGAGATACACGGAAAGTGAGCAAACTTGCTGTGAGAATGGTTTGTTGTCCTAAGAATTTCCCTTAGCAGCTTACCCTGAAGCATGAGGAGCCTGAGAGTATCAATGATTGTCTTGTGCATCGCTACCTTATTTGTGGATAATTCCGGAGTCTGGATATTTGCGCATCTGCACCTGTATATGAACTGCCAATTCAGAGACTCTTGTGTATATTTAGGAGTCGCTAGACCCTTATACAAATATTAATTTGTTCATATGATCTATATCTGGTGCGTAACAACGCATAAAAATAAACGACTTCTGGTGGATTTTAGCTCCTGATAGGAGATATCTGTTATGTTCTATATGTATTCATTTTTTAACATAGTAACATAATATTGCAGCCAGTAAGGTGTTTTGTGAGATGTCACTCACATGTCCTTTAGAAATGTTTATGTATTTTAATAAATTATGTCTTATTAACTTAAACCATATCTAGATTCCTTTAAAAGGGGATTGCTTTTAGCGGCTTCCTATCCAAACTCTTGTTACTAATATTTTTACATAAACATAAAGGAGCTGTTTAGTGATCTTAATCTTTTAAAACCATTGACAAACTGAACCATTTCTATTATCTGTCATACACAAGTAGAAAATACACAACTGAAGAAAACTCACTTTTGGTGCAAGTGTATGAAATTGATTTATATTGGTGGCTTTAGTTAGCAGCTGTATTTACTGTTGACGGCTTTAAACGGCAGTAATGTTAAAGGGATAGTGTACACCAATTTTCATATAACTGCATGTAATAGACACTATAAATAAGAATATGCACAGAAAAAAAAAAAAAGAGTATAAAACCTTTTTAAAAACATACTTAGAAGCTCTTGGTTTAGTACTGTTGATGAGGTTAGGCTGGGACACCCAGTAAAAGGGTCTGGGAAAGCAATAGCAGCAAACACCCCCCTCCACTCCTCTGCATATGAAAGACCTTTTACATAAACATCAGTCTGTAGACAACAGTATACATCTGATACTTTGGGGCTTGGTTAGGAGTCTGAAAATCAACACAATGTTATTAAAAAATAAGCAAAACTATACATTGTTACAAAAACACTCCCAGATAGGATATATAAATGGATCATCTACAAAATATTTATGAAACGAAAAATCTATTGTACAATGTCCCTTTAATATTTCATACTGATTAAAGCCATCAATGTCTTTTTTTATAAATCTTTTCCAAACTCTATTTTTTTTATTACATATTTTTATTTGTGCAAATATTTCCTGAAAATGTCTTGATGGCTTTTCACAGCAATACGATTAACAGTTAATTCAGCTACTGATCAAAGCCAGTAAGACATTTTTTTAAACTGCTTCTAAAAGTCTGTATTTTGTTTAAATTATTATTTTAGATAAATGGCAGGGCAGGAAACAAGCTGTGTGCCTTAAAAGCCTGTGAACTATTCTAGCGGTTGAGGCCCAGGTGGGACCAACGTGCCACTGACACCAGTGATCCCTTTCACCCCAGATGGTGTCCCTGATAATGGGTAAGGAGTAGCCCGTCTATTTATAATGGGTTCTAAGGACTTGTAAGATTGTACAGATAAAATGATATAAACAAAGAAGGTGCCACCATAGTGCACATCAGTAGTTCAAGACACGCCGTTAGTGCAAGTGATACTGTACTTACAAAATTTCAGACACTTGACAAGTGTCACAAGCGCCTCCTGGATTCTTAGGAGTCATCCAGCTAACTCACACTCTCGTACTTGCTGGAACCAAGGTTTGTGTGTAACTAGTACTCTCCTGGGCTGGAAGACAACCAACGTCTGCTGTGAAGTCCTGCAACACGCTCCCAAGTGTTACAGTCACTGCTGTAACCAGAGAGTTAGTCCTTTAGCCAAGGATCACAGAGCTGATGTGTGAATGAATATATGATTAAAAGAATAAAAGTTTGTGGCACAAAAGTCTTAATTAAAAGAATAAAAAGACTTTCGGCTAGATTTGGAGTTTTGTTGGTAACGACCCGAAAAACTAACGCCGGCTTTTTTCTGGCCGCACCATAAAAATAACTCTGGTATTGAGAGTCCACATAAAGGCTGCGTTAGGCTCCAAAAAAGGAGCGTAGAGCATTTTTAACGCAGCTTCAACTCTCAATACCAGAGTTGCTTACGCAAGCGGCCAGCCTCAAAAACGTGCTCGTGCACGATTCCCCCATAGGAAACAATGTGGCTGTTAGAGCTGAAAAAAAACCTAACACCTGCAAAAAAGCCGCGTTCAGCTCTTAACGCAGCCCCATTGTTTCCCATGGGGAAACACTTCCTACGTCTGCACCTAACACCCTAACATGTACCCCGAGTCTAAACACCCCTAACCTTACACTTATTAACCCCTAATCTGCCGCCCCCGCTATTGCTGACACCTGCATTTTATTTTTAACCCCTAATCTGCCGCTCCGTAAACCGCCGCTACTTACATTATCCCTATGTACCCCTAATCTGCTGCCCCTAACACCGCCGACCCCTATATTATATTTATTAACCCCTAATCTGCCCCCTCAACGTTGCCTCCATCTGCCTACACTTATTAACCCCTAATCTGCCGACCGCAAAGCGCCGCCACCTACGTTATCCTTATGTACCCCTAATCTGCTGCCCCTAACACCGCCGACCCCTATATTATATTTATTAACCCCTAATCTGCCCCCCTCAACGTCGCCTCCACCTGCCTACACTTATTAACCCCTAATCTGCTGAGCGGACCTGAGCGCTACTATAATAAAGTTATTAACCCCTAATCCGCCTCACTAACCCTATAATAAATAGTATTAACCCCTAATCTGCCCTCCCTAACATCGCCGACACCTAACTTCAATTATTAACCCCTAATCTGCCGACTGGAGCTCACCGCTACTCTAATAAATGTATTAACCCCAAAAGCTAAGTCTAACCCTAACACTAACACCCCCCTAAGTTAAATATAATTTAAATCTAACGAAATTAATTAACTCTTATTAAATAACTTATTCCTATTTAAAGCTAAATACTTACCTGTAAAATAAATCCTAATATAGCTACAATGTAATTTATAATTATATTATAGATATTTTAGGATTAATATTTATTTTACAGGTAACTTTGTATTTATTTTAACCAGGTACAATAGCTATTAAATAGTTAAGAACTATTTAATAGCTAAAATTGTTAAAATAATTACAAATTTACCTGTAAAATAAATCCTAACCTAAGTTACATTTAAACCTAACACTACACTATCAATAAATTAATTAAATAAACTACCTACAATTACCTACAATTAACCTAACACTACACTATCAATAAATTAATTAAATACAATTGCTACAAATAAATACAATTAAATAAACTAGCTAAAGTACAAAAAATAAAAAAGAACTAAGTTACAAAAAATAAAAAAATATTTACAAACATCAGAAAAATATTACAACAATTTTAAACTAATTACACCTACTCTAAGCCCCCTAATAAAATGACAAAGCCCCCCAAAATAAAAAAATGCCCTACCCTATTCTAAATTACTAAAGTTCAAAGCTCTTTTACCTTACCAGCCCTGAACAGGGCCCTTTGCGGGGCATGCCCCAAAGAATTCAGCTCTTTTGCCTGTAAAAAAAACACATACAATACCCCCCCCCACATTACAACCCACCACTCACATACCCCTAATCTAACCCAAACCCCCCTTAAATAAACCTAACACTAAGCCCCTGAAGATCATCCTACCTTGTCTTCACCTCACCGGGTATCACACCGATCCGTCCAGAAGAGCTCCTCCGATGTCCTGATCCAAGCCCAAGCGGGGGGCTGAAGAGGTCCATGATCCGGCTGAAGTCTTCATCCAAGCGGGGCAGAAGAGGTCTTACATCCGATTGAAGTCTTCATCCAAGCGGCATCCATCCAGAGCGAAGCGGCAGCATCCTGAAGACCTCCTGATCGGAACAGCCAATAGAATGCGAGCTCAATCTGATTGGCTGATTGGATCAGCCAATCGGATTGAACTTGATTCTGATTGGCTGATTCCATCAGCCAATCAGAATATTCCTACTTTAATTCCGATTGGCTGATAGAATCCTATCAGCCAATCGGAATTCGAGGGACGCCATCTTGGATGACGTCATTTAAAGGAACCGTCATTCGTCGTTCAGTCGTCGGCCAGGATGGATGTTCCGCGGTGGAGGTCTTCAGGATGCTGCCGCTTCGCTCCGGATGGATGCCGCTTGGATGAAGACTTCAATCGGATGGAAGACCTCTTCTGCCCCGCTTGGATGAAGACTTCAGCCGGATCATGGACCTCTTCAGCCCCCCGCTTGGGCTTGGATCAGGACATCGGAGGAGCTCTTCTGGACGGATCGGTGTGATACCCGGTGAGGTGAAGACAAGGTAGGATGATCTTCAGGGGCTTAGTGTTAGGTTTATTTAAGGGGGGTTTTGGTTAGATTAGGGGTATGTGGGTGGTGGGTTGTAATGTTGGGGGGCTTGGGTATTGTATGTTTTTTTTTTACAGGCAAAAGATCTGTATTTCTTGGGGCATGCCCCGCAAAGGGCCCTGTTCAGGGCTGGTAAGGTAAAAGAGCTTTGAACTTTAGTAATTTAGAATAGGGTAGGGCATTTTTTTATTTTGGGGGGCTTTGTTATTTTATTAGGGGGCTTAGAGTAGGTGTAATTAGTTTAAAATTGTTGTAATATTTTTCTGATGTTTGTAAATATTTTTTTATTTTTTGTAACTTAGTTCTTTTTTATTTTTTGTACTTTAGCTAGTTTATTTAATTGTATTTATTTGTAGCAATTGTATTTAATTAATTTATTGATAGTGTAGTGTTAGGTTAATTGTAGGTAATTGTAGGCAGTCTATTTAATTAATTTATTGATAGTGTAGTGTTAGGTTTAATTGTAACTTAGGTTAGGATTTCTTTTACAGGTAAATTTGTAATTATTTTAACTATTTTAGCTATTAAATAGTTCTTAACTATTTAATAGCTATTGTACCTGGTTAAAATAAATACAAAGTTACCTGTAAAATAAATATTAATCCTAAAATAGCTATAATATAATTATAATTTATATTGTAGCTATATTAGGATTTATTTTACAGGTAAGTATTTAGCTTTAAATAGGAATAATTTATTTAATAAGAGTTAATTAATTTAGTTAGATTTAAATTATATTTAATTTAGGGGGGTGTTAGTGTTAGGGTTAGACTTAGCTTTAGGGGTTAATACATTTATTAGAATAGCGGTGAGCTCCGGTCGGCAGATTAGGGGTTAATAATTGAAGTTAGGTGTCGGCGATGTTAGGGAGGGCAGATTAGGGGTTAATACTATTTATTATAGGGTTAGTGAGGCGGATTTGGGGTTAATAACTTTATTATAGTAGCGCTCCGGTCCGGTCTTCAGATTAGGGGTTAATAAGTGTAGGCAGGTGGAGGCGACGTTGAGGGGGGCAGATTAGGGGTTAATAAATATAATATAGGGGTCGGCGGTGTTAGGGGCAGCAGATTAGGGGTACATAAGGATAACATAGGTGGCGGCGCTTTGCGGTCGGCAGATTAGGGGTTAATAAGTGTAGGTAGGTGGAGGCGACGTTGTGGGGGGCAGGTTAGGGGTTAATAAATATAATACAGGGGTCGGCGGTGTTAGGGGCAGCAGATTAGGGGTACATAAGGATAACGTAGGTGGCGGTCGGCAGATTAGGGGTTAAAAAATGTATTCGAGTGTCGGCGATGTGGGGGGACCTCGGTTTAGGGGTACATAGGTAGTTTATGGGTGTTAGTGTACTTTAGAGTACAGTAGTTAAGAGCTTTATGAACCGGCGTTAGCCCAGAAAGCTCTTAACTCCTGGCTTTTTTCTGCAGCTGGAGTCTTGTCGTTAGATGTCTAACGCTCACTTCAGAAATGACTCTAAATACTGGAGTTAGAAAGATCCCATTGAAAAGATAGGATACGCAATTTACGTAAGGGGATCTGCGGTATGGAAAAGTTGCGGCTGAAAAGTGAGCGTTAGACCCTATTTTGAGTGACTCCAAATACCGGCGGTAGCCTAAAACCAGCGTTAGGAGCCTCTAACGCTGGTTTTCACGGCTAACGCCAAACTCCAAATCTAGGTGTTTATTAGCACAACGTTTCTCGGTCATACGTGACCGTTTCCTCAGGTGCATATGCATAGAGTAAAATAACCACAAACTTATATCACCGTGTTCGGCATCTTCTACTAAGGACTACACATGTGTGTGGGTGTGTCAGCAATATGGAGTTTCTATTGGAGGATTAGACATCCAATCGATACGTGTTAAACGGACCAGCTTCTCCGTGTTCTAAACAATGGAGCGGCTCATAATATACGATCCGATCCAAATGTCAGTTGATTTTCAACAGCAAGAATATATTCCTAACAGCATCAACATACGAATCAAACAATGGGTTATTCAGACAATTGAACTCCATATTCAAACATCTACCTTAGCAGCGTAGCCCCATACAATACAATAATAACATAAAAACAACAATCAGGGATAATACTCGGCAACAGCCTCTCCCCGCAATAAATTTCATACATGGATATGATGCAAATAAATTACAATTTATCGAGTATACTCATATATATATAAAAAAGGAAAAATATATTGATATTGAATAAAAATCAGTATTAATAAAATCGAAAAATACTGATAGAAGCATCTATTGAAGGAAAAGATTGAACATCATATGATAACTACAGGTAAACTTGTAAGATTGTGAGTTTAATAATCTTACAACCATAGTCAGGGCGGATGAAGATATTGTGCTTCCTGGGTTTGAGAATGCAATGAAGCCCCCCCAATAGTAACATTACTGATTAGCATATCAACCTACTAGCCTGGCCACTGACCTTACTAAGCCTGCCTACCTGCATGCAACCAATGCTTATGCACAATCGTGCAATAAGTGGGAAGGAAGTTAGCGAAGAGATGCACTTGAATGTCGCCCGACCTGTGTCTTTGTGCATGAGGTTATGCTGCTGGGAACCTGTGACTTCCCCCGCAGAGACAGAGGACAGGTCTGAATCAGCCAATAGGATTGAGCTCTCATCCTATTGGCTGATTGGAACAGCCAATAGGATGAGAGCTGCTCAAATCCTATTGGCTGATTGGAACAGCCAATAGTATTTTGGCAGCTCTAATCCTATTGGCTGATTGGAACCTTTCAGCCAATAGGAATGAAAGGGATGCCATCTTGGATGACGTCACTTGCATTCAAGTTCCAGTTTACAGCGGCGACCGTATTGAAGAGGAGCTCCGTGCCGGATGTCTTCAGGATGGACCTGCTCCGCGCCGGATGGATGAAGATAGAAGAGGCCGCATGGATGAAGACTTCGCCGGATGTATGAAGATAGAAGAGGCCGCCCGGATGAAGACTTCTTGCTGGCTGGATGGATCCTTCAAGCAGGACTTCAAAAACTGTAAGTGGATCGTAGGGGGTTAGTGTCAGGTTTTTTTAAGGGGTTTTAGGTGGGTTTTATTTTTAGAGTAGGGTCTGGGCAGGTAAAAGAGCTAAATGCCCTTTTAAGGGCAATGTCCATACAAATGCCCTTTTCAGGGCAATGGGGAGCTTAGGTTTTTTAGATAGGCTTTTTATTTGGGGGGGTGGTTTTACTGTTGGGGGGTGTTTGTATTTTTTTTTTACAGGTAAAAGAGCTGATTTATTTGGGGCAATGCCCTGCAAAAGGCCCTTTTAAGGGCCATTGGTAATTTATTGTAGGCTAGGGTTTTTTTTTATTTTGGGGGGGCTTTTTTATTTTGATAGGGCTATTAGATTAGGTGTAATTCGTTTTTATTTTTGATACTGTGGTTTGTTTGTTTTTGTAACTTAGTGTTTGTTTTTTTTAGTAATTTTGTCATTTTTAATAGTAGATTTAAATAATTTGAGCAGGGTTGGGGTTTTTTAATATGTAATATAGTTAATTTAATTGCTAGTTTAATGTAATTTAGAATAATAGTTAGGGTAAGTTAATTAATAGTTTAATATAGTTTATTTTAATTCTACAGGTAAGTTTAAATTTATTATAAGATAGGGACGTTGTAATTTTAATGTAAAGTTAGCGGGTTGTTAGGTTTAGGGGTTAATAGCTTAATTTAGTTTATGGCGATGGGGGGGGCTGGCGGTTTAGGGGTTAATAGGTTTAGTTAATGGTAGTGATGTGGGAGGCCAGAGGTTTAGGGGTTAATACGTTTATTTTGGTGGCGGCGGGGTCCAGGAGCGGCGGAATAGGGGTTAATACATTTTATTTAGGTTGCAGCAGGGTCGGGGAGCGGTGGGATAGGGGTTAATACATTTATTTAGTTGCGGCGGTGTCGGGGAGCAGCGGGATAGGGGTTAACACATTTATTTAGTTGCGGCGGTGTCGGGGAGCAGCGGGATAGGGGTTAATAACTTTATTTAGGTTGCGGCGATGTCGGGTGGCAGATTAGGGGTGTTTAGACTCCATATAAATCAATGGGATATCTGGCAGCATCGAACATAAGCTTTCGCTGCTTTCAAACTCCCATTAATTCCTATGGCATCCGCAGCCTCCAGGCTGGCGGATTGAAAACCTGGTACGCTGGGCCGGAATAGCCGCGAGCGTACCTGTTAACTTTTTGATAACTTTGAAAAAGCGTCAAATAGTGCCAAATATGTATTCGGAACATCTGTAATGACGTAAGCATTGATCTGTGTTGGACTGAGACCGGCGGATCGTATGTTACGTCACAGATTTCAACTTTTGCCAGTCTGTAGGCTTTGATAACTAGGTTGAATCAAGCTCGCCACAATTACGCTGCAGAATTCCAGTGTATTTGCGGTTGACGGCTTGATAAATGTCCCCCTATATGTGTGTGTGTGTGTGTGTTTGTGTGCGCAAATGTGTATATGTTTGTGTCTGAGCGCATGTACAATATATATATATATATATATGTGTGTGTGTGTTTGTGTGCGCAGATGTATATGTTTGTGTGTGAGAGCTCATGTACAGTATATATGTGTGTGTGTCTGTGCGCATGTACATTATATATGTATGTGTGTATATGTGTTTGTGTGCGCAGATGTGTATATGTTTGTGTGTGAGCTCATGCACAGTATATACAGTATGTGTGTGTGCACATGTACAGTATATATGTGTGTATGTGTGCGTGCGCGCGCACGCGCATGTACAGTATATGGGTGTGTGTGTGTGTTTGTGTGCAAATGTACAGTATATATGTGTATATGTTTGTGTGTATGTGTAGCAATGTAAGTTCAGTAATTCAGGTGCAAAAAAATCAGTAGTCACTAAATTTTCATAAAAAGTCCAAGCAAGGATAGGTCTCGAAAGCTCTTGTCTCATACTGTACTACTATCATTTAGTGTTTGCGTGTATCTCTCTCTTACAGGTTCTTTGGAAAGTACAAGGTGTGATACTTCTTACTGTTTTGGACCGCGTAGCTGAGGCCGCAGCCAGCACAAGAGGAGGACAAGGCAGAACAGGAGGATAGTGCAGCAGAGGGACCAATTCATCCAGTAATGTCTGTCACCTTTTTAATATTCAACACTTCTTGGGCAGCACAAATGTCCATTATTGGTAACAGAGTTCCAGACACAGTACTTACTTGTATTAACACATTAACATCTTCTTTCTGGATAACAACATAAATCACTTAACATATCTACAAGCGATCCATATGATATATCCCGCTTTATATCTGATATATGTTTTTAAAAGCATGTGTATATTAAAGGGACATTGTACTCAAAAATGTTCTATCATTTATTAGAAGTCTATTTTTAAAAATCTTCAAATTATTTTCTTTTTTTTTGCCAGAAACTATGAAGCCAATCATAAAATGCATATACGTAAATACTGTGATTTATTGCACATGCTCAGTAGGAGCTGGCACAGCAGAAAGTGCGCATATAAAAATATAGTGCACATTTAGATAATGAAACTTAATTAGAAAGTTGTTTAAAACTGTATGCTCTTTCTGAATCATGAACGTTTAATTTTGAATTTAGTGTTCCTTTAATATCACTTTAACATTGAGTCAATTTGTAAAATGTCCCAGTCTTACAGAGCTACAAGCTTGTCTTAATGTGATCAGCGGATCAGACGTTGTAAAAACGACATCAGACTGACATTTTTCACATTAAACTACTAAGTGATCCAGTGAATTTCATAGTTAAATGATCATTAAATACTGTAGAATTGCAAAGTCAACAAATGCATAATAAAAATACAACGCAAAATCACAGAATTTCAAATGAGCAGTGATTTTTAAAAAAAAATATTAATTACATTTTCCCTGCCACCTGTACCATGGGACAGCCATCAGCCAATCACAAATACATATATACAGTACTGTGAACTCTTGCACATGCTCAGTAGATGCCTCAGAAAGTGTGCATATATAAAGGTTGTGCACAATTTGATAATAGAAGTAAATTTAAAAGTTGTATTTTTCTTTTCTTAAATGGCATGCCCCATCTGTATCATGGGAGTTTAATTTGAATAGAGGTATAGGAATTGGTTAGCCCATACAGTCTTTTTGCAATAATGTGCCTGCATTTAGCAAGTACTGGCAAGAGATAGCACTTTATGATGACAAACAGTAGTGACCTGCTTATCCTTCTCCTGGGGGAGCCTAAACCTTATTTTTTTGTGGTGGAATTACCATATGACCAAGAGCTGCACTAAAACAGATGGCTTTACACATTACATCTCCTTTTTACATAAAAGTATCTTATTGTGTGGGGACCAGTAAATAAGCGAGTCCTAGACATGGGAGGAAGCAGAAACAAAGACCTTTACCAGCTGCGTTCTCCCAAGAACAAGTGCAAAAATCTCTTAGAATTTATATAGCGGCTTCAGAGGCTGTAGGTCTGCGTCTTCTTTATTATTCCTTATGATGAAAACAAAAGGTTTACTTTGGTTCCACTTATAGGGTCTAATGATGACAAACTTCATCATGGAGAGAAATCTTGCAAAATCTTTTTTTTTAGAATAATACTGCAATCCAAAGCTCTCTCCACACCCAGAACCCTACATAGAGCCAGAATACAAGTGAAGCACAAATCACCGCTCGCACATTAAATTCACTGGAGGTTAGATTTTTTTTTGCACGTTACAAGTTGAAAGTAATAAGTTTTCGCACAAGCACTAACCCGACACGCACTAAAAGCCAAACTTTGAATATTGCGAACTTGTTAAGGTAGTCCCCCTTAGAGGCCTATTTATTATTGTGCGAGTGGACATGATCCGATATTGTGGATCATGTCCGCCGCACATCGATAACTGCCGACAGCATATGCTAGCCGCTAGCAGATGGTGTCAATCAACCCGATCGTATTGGATCGGGTTGATTTTTAGCGATGTCAGTCCGCCGCCTCAGAGCAGGCAGACAGGTTATGGAGCAGCGGTCTTTAGACCGCTGGTTCATAGCTTGTGTTTCTGGTGAGCCTGAAGGATCGCCAGAAACACGGGGCATCAAGCACCATACGGAACATGATAAATGGGCCCCTTTGACTTTAATGGAGTGTGAAAAGCTGAAAAAACCTAACACCCTTACTTGCACACAAACCCAATTGTGTTTAAAGGGAAAGTAAACACCAAACATATTATTGTTTAAAAAGATAAATAATCCCTTTATTTACCATTCATCAGTTTTGCATAACCAACACTGTTATAGAAATATACTTTTTACCTCTGTAATTACCTTGTATCTAAGCTTCTGCAGACTGCCTCCTTATCTCAGATCTTTTCACAGACTTGCATTTCAGGCAATTAGTGATGACTCTTAAATAACTCCACGTGCTTGAGCTTAATGTTATTTATATGAAATGCATGCACTAACACCCCCTAGCTGTGGAAAAACTGTCAAATGCATTCAGATAAGAGGCTGCTTCCAAGGGCTTAGAAATTAGCATATGAACCTACCTAGGTTTAGCTTTCATCGAAGAATAGCAAGAGAACAAAGCACATTTGATGATAAAAGTAAATAAGAAAGTTGTTTAAAATTACATGCCCTATATGAATCATAAAAGTTTAATTTGAACATATTCCCATTGGTGCGTAAAGAGACGCGATAAACCCCCTTATTGCTCACGCACAACAGTTTAATGTCACTCGTAATCTAGCCCATAGAGAGATAAACAACACTCAAGCTAAAATGTGTCTGCCTAAAAATGATCTAAGGAACCTGACATTACTGACTAGACTTAAAGGGATAATAAACCCAAATTTTTTCGTTCATGATTCAGATAGAGCATGTGATTTTAAACAACTTTATAACTTTATTCTATTATTATTTTTTCTTTGTTCTTTTGGTATCTTTTGTTGAAAATCAGGGATGTATGCTTATGTGCCGACACAATTCTGGAGCACTATATGACATCAGTTTTGCAAGTTAACAATTTGCAAGAGCACTATATGGCAGCATTATTTCCTGCCATGTAGTGATCCAGATGCCTATCTTTGTATCTCTTCAACGCAGAATATAATGGGAACGAAGCCAATTTGATAATAGAACTAAATTGGAAACTTTTTTAAAATGGTGTGTTCTGTCTGAATCGCAAATGAACGTTTGTGGGTTTTATACCCCTTTAAATAATCTCGCCAGACCAGAGAGCTTTAGATAAACAGACCTAAAGTGTTGCAGTTAGAATTTTTTGGAATTTGGTGAAGGGGTGATCAGAAATGAACAGAAAAATACTCAACATGTATAGCTATAAAGGTTGTGTTGGCAGAACTGAAGTATTTACACATATACAGAGATACTCAGATATACGCAAGTCTAGAAGTCAGAGAACAGCTGTTAATAGACAGAACAAGAGGCAGTGTCAAGAGACGGCTTAGCTCAGACTTTGATAGAGCTCTACCAGATGTAGGATAACTGAGCTAGGCAAGTAGAGTGCAGTAAGGCAGAGACTATCTGTCTGGTACTCAGAAAAGAGTATAATAGATGACAGATTAGCCTGGGGGTCGTCTAATAAGATAACAAGAATGGCTGACAGGTCACTTACAAGGTCCATCCACCAGCATGGGATTGGGCCAGTGTTGTCCAGTTATAAACGAGAAGTGACTACATCTGAAAGGCCCATTTCAAAATGGAGTCCTGTATTTTATTTAATCTTGTTTTTGAATTGGGTTGGTTAATGGCCATTATAGATCAGAACAATGCTATATTACCATCCTTCTTTTTATTGTCTCTTTAGGAACGCTGTGGAACAGTTTTCCGGTGTGTGGTGATTCCTCTTGGTTTGCCTTTTATCATTGTCCTTGACACACTTCTAACAGGATTAGTTTTCAAAGGCCTTTAGTGACCCAAATCTGGACCATATTCAGGTCAGAACAGAACAGAGGTATGGCAAGTCAAGTAAATTAAAGCTTTGTCTGACAAATTAATCCATCACCACTAATTTTCGCAATTTGAAAATATTCGAAATGCTTTTTTTTTATTTACTTAATTGTCCTATAGATTTTCCTGCTTATTTAAAGTGATTCCCAATTTTTTAAAATTTTCCCCCCATTTGCTTTAGATCGGTTTTTAATTTCATGTGATGACCTCACTTATTTTCTATATTACATTTGTGTAATACAATGATAAAAATTAAAATTAGGAATCATGCACAGTTAGTATTAAGCAATTGTTCTATTAAAGGGACATTAAACCCACATTTTTTCTTTCATTATTTAGATAGAGAATACAATTTAAAAAAAGTTTCCGATTTACATCTATTATCAAATTTGCTTTGTTCTAATGTTATTCGTTGTTGAAGAGATACCTGGGTAGGTAGCGTGCACATGCCTGAAGCACTACATGACAGGAAACAGTGCTGCAGTCTAGTGCTCCTGCTAATGTATAACATTGTTGCAAAACTGCTGCCATATAGTGCTGTAGACACGTGCACACTCATGAGCTTACATTCCAACTTTTAAACAAAGGATAACAAGAAAACAAAGACAATTTGATAAAGGAAGTAAATTGGAAAGTTGTTTAAAATGGTATGTTCTATCTGAATCATAAAAGAAAACAAATTGGGTTTTATGTCCCTTTAAAGGGAGATTGAAGTCTACTTAAACGGACATAATACCCAAATGTTGTAGCACTTAAAAGTGATGCAGCATAGCTGTAAAAAGCTGACAGGAAAATATCACCTTAACATCTTACATTTCCCCAGTAGCCACATCCCATTGTAAAGGGACTTTAAAAAGCCAATCAGGATGCTAGTCCCAGGTCTAGCAAGGGAGTGTGCATCTGGCATGTGCAGCACCGTCATGTTATTTCCCTACTCAGTTAAAGGAAGTTTACTATGAAATCTCATGAGATCACAGTAAAGCAAAGCATGACCTCAGCACTGCTGATTGATTATAGTTTGTTGTTGTTTTTTAAACCTACAGCTGTACAGCAGCGGAAGTATAACTGTTTACACAGCACATACTATTGTGAGCTGAAGAAATTTTGAGGTAAAATATCTTTCTGTTTTACATAGAGATGTTCAGGTGATATTTTCTTGTCAGCTTTTTACAGTTATGCTGCATCACTTTTAAGTGATTTTGCATATGGATATTATGTCCCTTTAAGCATTTTTTTAAACAAATATACTAGTAATACTTTATCTCCCTTTAATACTTAATGTTTAAAGATAGACTCCACAATCACTTCAGGATGTTTTCACTTTCAGTGTTAATTTTTCGTGACACCCTCAGTTAATGGATGCGACACCTTGGTTGTAGATCACTGTTATGGGGCTATGTTTAGTCGTAGTCTGGATATAATGAACCCTTTTGTTGTTTCAACTGTGCAAGGTAACCATTTGTTCTTCCTTACATACACACAGCACATTTACCAATCTGTCCTAGCAGTTGTGTGCTAGCAGCTATCTCCCCAGCCGTGTCTTCATATGTGTAGCATCAGGGCTGGACTAGGAATAAAAAGCAGCCCTGGAAAAATATGAAGACCATCCCTATTTTCCATTGAGTTGGTAGAATACACATGCCTAGTTTTTCTCAAAGGGATTACTGGGATACTCCTTCCCCAATATTTTTTTTCGTTATTAAATTATATAACTTTGTATTAAATAAAAGTGCCATATTGTTGTTATATATGCACCCTACAGCCCAATTGCATCCATTAATCACCCCTTTAAATTGTAGCTTTCCAGCCCCAGCTGCTGCAGCCCACCGGGAAATCTCCTGGTATCCTGGTAGACCAATCTGGCCCTGCATAGCATTGGTACTGACCCTCCAGTAAACAATATGACATCACTACAGTATAACGGGCCAAGTCCTCTAAAATCCACTGGCATGGAGCAAGATATCATGACAAAAGTAATGACGCTCTCTGGAATGCAGAATTTTGCAGGAGAGAGTGAATATGACAGAGAGCAACCAGCACTGATGGCAATATTTTATGAAGCACATACAAATTTAATTACATGGATTTAGAGCACTTTACCTGGGTTTTTTTTCTAGTTGTATAAATACATTTAGACACTAATCAGCAAACGCTACCCAGGTGCTGAACCAAAAATGGGCCAGCTCCTAAGCTTACATTCTTGTTTTTTCAAATAAAGATACCAAGAAAAAAACAACAAATTAATAATAGGAATAAATTTGAAAGTTGCTTAAAACTGCATGCTCTATATGAATCATGAAAGTTTAATTTTGACTAGACTATCCCTTTAAGACATGCACAAGGTATGCCTGTTTAGCTCAGATATTGACACTAATTTCACAGTAGAAAAATATAGTATGTTTTAAATGTTGCACATTTTATCACAATTCTAATGGGATTTTAAATCCAATTTTTTTTCATGATTCAATTTTAAATAATTTTCTAATTTACTTCTATTAGCAAATGTTCTTTGTTCTCTTGGTATCCTTTTTTGAAAAGCAGCGAAGCAAGTTCAGGAGTATGCATGTGTCTAGAGCACTATATGGCAGCAGTTTTATATTATCCATTTGCAAGAGCATTATTTCCTGCAATATAGTGCTACAGACACCTAAATCACAAAATCATTATTTTTGATTTCCTATTCCTTAAAGTTGTATTTTGAAACTACATTGTACATCAAATAATTTTTACTATGTATATTAAATTTAAAAAAAATCCTACATACTGTACTATAAATAAGATTTTTGTACATAATTTAATTTTACATTTTGTTGCATACTTTTAATATGAATTTGAATGCTTATTAATATGTTTTGAAGAGCTTTGAATACAATATTTACTTTGTACTTTCAAAACCCGTTTCAAACTGCTTGTTTTATTGAGCGCTATTCTATCCTGTAATGTATATGTTTAGCTTTTACATACACAATTGTAAGTTATGTCCTTTAGCAAGAATCACAGTTATCAAGGTACATTTTGCCTTTAGAAAAAAAATCCACAGTAGAGGTGGTAAGAAATACTGTGTTGCGGTTTTGTTTTTTATCCTTTCTCTCTTTCTTTTGTTGAGGTTGTTTTCTATTTTTGATAAGATATTCCAGAAAGGAGAAAGCGTGAGAAACGGAGATGGAAGACAAATATATATGTATAAATATACATAATTACTATTATTTCTTTCTTTCTTTATATTTTTTTATTATTGTTTTTCAGATTGCTTTCTATCGGCTAGATTTAGAGTTTTGTCGGTAAGGACCCGCGTAGCTAACGCCGGCTTTTTTCTGGCCGCACCATAAAAATAACTCTGGTATTGAGAGTCCACATAAAGGCTGCGTTAGGCTCCAAAAAAGGAGCGTAGAGCATATTTAACGCAGCTTCAACTCTCGATACCAGAGTTGCTTACGCAAGCGGCCAGCCTCAAAAACGTGCTCGTGCACGATTCCCCCATAGGAAACAATGGGGCTGTTTGAGCTGAAAAAAAACCTAACACCTGCAAAAAAGCCGCGTTCAGCTCTTAACGCAGCCCCATTGTTTGTTATACGTAAACACTTCCTACGTCTTCACCTAACACCCTAACATGTACCCCGAGTCTAAACACCCCTAAGCTTACACTTATTAACCCCTATTCTGCCGCCCCCACTATCGCTGACCCCTGCATATTATTATTAACCCCTAATCTACCTCTCCGGACACCGTCACTACTTACATTATCCCTATGTACCCCTAATCTGCTGCCCTAACATCGCCGACCCCTATATTATATTTATTAACCCCTAATCTGCCCCCCACAACGTCGCCTCCACCTGCCTCCACTTATTAACCCCTAATCTGCCGAGCGGACCTGAGCGCTACTATAATAAAGTTATTAACCCCTAATCCGCCTCACTAACCCTATAATAAATAGTATTAACCCCTAATCTGCCCTCCCTAACATCGCCGACACCTAACTTCAATTATTAACCCCTAATCTGCCGACCGGAGCTCACCGCTATTCTAATAAATGTATTAACCCCTAAAGCTAAGTCTAACCCTAACACTAACACTCCCCTAAGTTAAATATAATTTACATCTAACGAAATTAATTAACTCTTATTAAATAAATTATTCCTATTTAGAGCTAAATACTTACCTGTAAAATAAATCCTAATATAGCTACAATATAAATTATAATTATATTGTAGCTATTTTAGGATTAATATTTATTTTACAGGTAACATTGTAATTATTTTAACCAGGTACAATAGCTATTAAATAGTTAAGAACTATTTAATAGTTACCTAGTTAAAATAATTACAAAATTACCTGTCAAATAAATCCTAACCTAAGTTACAATTAAACCTAACACTATACTATCATTAAATTAATTAAATAAAATACCTACAATTACCTACAATTAAACCTAACACTACACTATCAATACATTAATTAAATACAATACCTACAAATAACTACAATGAAATAAACTAACTAAAGTACAAAAAATAAAAAAGAACTAAGTTACAAAAAATAAAAAAATATCTACAAACATCAGAAAAATATTACAACAATTTTAAACTAATTACACTTACTCTAAGCCCCCTAATAAAACAACAAAGCCCCCCAAAATAAAAACTGCCCTACCCTATTCTAAATTACTAAAGTTAAAAGCTCTTTTACCTTACCAGCCCTGAACAGGGCCCTTTCCGGGGCATGCCCCAAGAAGTTCAGCTCTTTTGCCTGTAAAAAAAACATACAATACCCCCCCCACATTACAACCCACCACCCACATACCCCTAATCTAACCCAAACCCCCCTTAAATAAACCTAACACTAAGCCCCTGAAGATCTTCCTACCTTGTCTTCACCATACCAGGTTTACCGATCGGTCCTGAAGAGCTCCTCCGATGTCCTGATCCAAGCCCAAGCGGGGGGCTGAAGATGTCCATGATCCGGTAGAAGTCTTCATCCAAGCGGGGCAGAAGAGGTCTTCCATCCGATTGAAGTCTTCATCCAGGCGGCATCTTCTATCGACATCCATCTGGAACGGAGCGGCAGCATCCTGAAGACCTCCGACGCGGAACATCCATCCTGGCCGACGACTGAACGACGAATGACGGTTCCTTTAAATGACGTCATCCAAGATGGCGTCCCTCGAATTCCAATTGGCTGATAGGATTCTATCAGCCAATCGGAATTAAGGTAGGAATATTCTGATTGGCTGATGGAATCAGCCAATCAGAATCAAGTTCAATCCGATTGGCTGATCCAATCAGCCAATCAGATTGAGCTCGCATTCTATTGGCTGTTCCGATCAGCCAATAGAATGCGAGCTAAATCTGATTGGCTGATTCCATCAGCCAATCAGAATATTCCTACCTTAATTCCGATTGGCTGATAGAATCCTATCAGCCAATCGGAATTCGAGGGACGCCATCTTGGATGACGTCAATTAAAGGAACCGTCATTCGTCGTTCAGTCGTCGGCCAGGATGGATGTTCCGCGTCGGAGGTCTTCAGGAAGCTGCTGCTCCGTTCCAGATGGATGTCGATAGAAGATGCCGCCTGGATGAAGACTTCAATCGGATGGAAGACCTCTTCTGCCCCGCTTGGATGAAGACTTCAATCGGATGGAAGACCTCTTCTGCCCCGCTTGGATGAAGACTTCTACCGGATCATGGACATCTTCAGCCCCCCGCTTGGGCTTGGATCAGGATATCGGAGGAGCTCTTCAGGACCGATCGGTGAACCTGGTATGGTGAAGACAAGGTAGGAAGATCTTCAGGGGCTTAGTGTTAGGTTTATTTAAGGGGGGTTTGGGTTAGATTAGGGGTATGTGGGTGGTGGGTTGTAATGTTGGGGGGGTATTGTATGTTTTTTTTACAGGCAAAAGAGCTGAACTTCTTGGGGCATGCCCCGCAAAGGGCCCTGTTCAGGGCTGGTAAGGTAAAAGAGCTTTTAACTTTAGTAATTTAGAATAGGGTAGGGCAGTTTTTATTTTGGGGGGCTTTGTTGTTTTATTAGGGGGCTTAGAGTAGGTGTAATTAGTTTAAAATTGTTGTAATATTTTTCTTATGTTTGTAGATATTTTTTTATTTTTTGTAACTTAGTTCTTTTTTATTTTTTGTACTTTAGTTAGTTTATTTCATTGTAGTTATTTGTAGGTATTGTATTTAATTAATGTATTGATAGTGTAGTGTTAGGTTTAATTGTAGGTAATTGTAGGTATTTTATTTAATTAATTTAATGATAGTATAGTGTTAGGTTTAATTGTAACTTAGGTTAGGATTTATTTGACAGGTAATTTTGTTATTATTTTAACTAGGTAACTATTAAATAGTTCTTAACTATTTAATAGCTATTGTACCTGGTTAAAATAATTACAAAGTTGCCTGTAAAATAAATATTAATCCTAAAATAGCTACAATGTAATTATAATTTATATTGTAGCTATATTAGGATTTATTTTACAGGTAAGTATTTAGCTTTAAATAGGAATAATTTATTTAATAAGAGTTAATTAATTTCGTTAGATGTATATTATATTTAACTTAGGGGGGTGTTAGTGTTAGGGTTAGACTTAGCTTTAGGGGTTAATACATTTATTAGAATAGCGGTGAGCTCCGGTCGGCAGATTAGGGGTTAATAATTGAAGTTAGGTGTCGGCGATGTTAGGGAGGGCAGATTAGGGGTTAATACTATTTATTATAGGGTTAGTGAGGCAGATTAGGGGTTAATAACTTTATTATAGTATCGCTCAGGTCCGCTCGGCAGATTAGGGGTTAATAAGTGTAGGCAGGTGGAGGCGACGTTGTGGGGGGCAGATTAGGGGTTAAGAAATATAATATAGGGGTCGGCAGTGTTAGGGGCAGCAGATTAGGGGTACATAAGGATAACGTAGGTGGCGGCGCTTTGCGGTCGGCAGATTAGGGGTTAATAAGTGTAGGTAGCTGGCGGCGACGTTGTGTGGGGCTGGTTAGGGGTTACTAAATATAATATTGGGGTCGGCGGTGTTAGGGGCAGCAGATTAGGGGTACATAAGGATAACGTAGTTGGCGGTCGGCAGATTAGGGGTTAAAAAAATTTAATCGAGTGGCGGCGATGTGGGGGGACCTCGGTTTAGGGGTACATAGATAGCTTATGGGTGTTAGTGTACTTTAGAGTACAGTAGTTAAGAGCTTTATGAACCAGCGTTAGCCCAGAAAGCTCTTAACTACTGACTTTTTTCCTGCGGCTGGAGTTTTGTCGTTAGATTTCTAACGCTCACTTCAGACACGACTCTAAATACCGGAGTTAGAAAAATCCCATTGAAAAGATAGGATACGCAATTTACGTAAGGGGATCTGCGGTATGGAAAAGTCGCGGCTGAAAAGTGAGCGTTAGACCCTTTTTTGACTGACTCCAAATACCAGAGTTAGCCTAAAACCAGCGTTAGGAGCCTCTAACGCTGGTTTTCACGGCTAACGCCAAACTCCAAATCTAGGCCTATTTTTGTTAGTTACCAGAGAAGGGGAGAATGGGAAATTAAATAATTATTTATGTATAAATACACATATTTTTTATATATATAACAAATGATTTATTATTTTATTCTGCTAACCCTTTATCTTGTGTAATGTTTTTCGTCTTTTATATGTTTGTGATAATTAATGCAAACAATGTATGCAATTAACACCTGTATAACAAGTATATTGTAATTTTGAAAAACTAATAAATATTAGACATGTTCAATTCGTTTCGGAAATTCGGAAAATTCGGATCGATACGAATTTCCAAATTAAAATACTGCCGAATTTACAGAATAAATCCGAATTAGTTCGGATTTATTCTGTAAATTCGGATGGACATGGATTACACTAGTATTGTACAGTATATTAGGTTATATCACTCTGCTATGGGTTACACCTAATATACAGTACATAATATTAGTCTAATACACAGCACACATACCGAATTTCCGAACCGAATCGAACTGAATCCAGCCGAATTTTTTTTAATCCGAATGAATCCGAAACGAATCCGAAACAAATTCATTCGAAGTTTTCCGAATTCGAATCTATCCGAAACGAAATTCGAAAAACTCTGAATCAATCCGAAACTAATTTTTCGATCATGCACATATCTAATAAATATAATAAAGAAGAACAAATTCTTTCTAAGGAAATAAATCAATGTGTGCTTCTTATTTCTTTCTACTCAAAGTGAGATCATACAAAGATTTTGTGGACTAAATTTTATTAATCTTTTGTCAGTTTTCTAGAATTATACTTGGTGCACAATCTAGTTATTTCCAAATATGTCATTTATTGGCTATTGGTGGATTTAGAGCTGGTATATGGCAGAGTGAAGGAAGCTCTTACTTACAATTTTAAAGATCTATAAAGCAGTCTGTGTCATAGTTGTAATAAAATAAAAACTAAGCGGTAGGTTCTACTTAATAAAAAGCATTGCAATATGTATTATTCAGCATTTTAAAAGGATTTTTTACCTTTTATTTTTTACTTCATTTCTGCAGGGTCCATTACTTCCTGTCACAACCCAACAAGGAGGCTGTGGTCTCTACTAGGGATGGACGAATATGACTTAAATAAAAAATGTAAATTTTAGAAAAAATATTCCTTTGTATATTTGTTTTACACAATCAAATATCGAATTCATTGACACTAAATGTAACTAGAGTTGCCACCTCAGCAATGGTTTTCTGGACACTTATGAGCTACACATGCTGCAGGGTGCACAGGGAGGAACATGAATAGTGCTGTCCAGGGTCACTATTTG